>NW_020665188.1:5589208-5591749 GCF_002925995.2 Terrapene triunguis | reverse complement strand
CTGAGAAAGCAAACAAAGGAAATTAGCTGTTGCCACTAGCTAATTAAACAATTCACCAACCTCTTAGGACACCAAAAATCCAATCCTGTTCTTTACCTTTTTTTTTTTAATTTTTTTTTTTTACTTTTATTAAAGAAAAAAGGCAATTGCTAGATTTTGGAACTTAGGCTTTTGCTAGATTTTAAAAGAGCAATTCCAAAAATTAAGCATCCAAAATAGCTTTCTTGGGGGTTCAGCTTAAAGGTTACAAGCAAACAAAAGCATCTGGGGTTAACACAGAGGAGTCCATTAGCCATAAGAAATAAACCTAATCGCGTTTTTCTAAACATTTCTGATCTACTTACACATTTGGGAGTTCCAAATAAGTAGTTCTAGGTATGATCTGATGATTTATGATCATACCTGGCTTAAAGCTTCTCATAGCATAACTGCTCCCTGTTCCCCTCTTTCCCAGAGAAAAAACAACAGACAGGGGAAGTTCTTTTCCCCATTTTAAAAAGTTCTAGCCTTCCCATTGGCTCTTTTGGTCAGGTGCCCACTCCCTTTCCTTTACCTGGGGGACTTTGTTAACCTTTTACAGGTAAAGCAAGCAGAGGACAGCCACCAAGAGGGACTTTATAGCTAACTGGCTGGCTGGGTGTCCATAAAAGGGAGCTCTTCTCCCCCACCCCCCTTTCATTTATCACATGGTCTTTGAGAAGGAAAGAACTGAATTTGTCTCTGAGGCAAGAGTAAAGGCTAGCATTCAGTGGGATGGGGAAAGAGGAATTCTTGTAAACTGAAAATAGTTGATCCAGGAGTCATTGTAAAGATACCTATGGAATGCCATGGTCCTATTTTGTACAAAATCCCTTTTCAGAGTAGCACTTTACTACTCTGAAGGATCAGAAACAGCTGCAGTTGATATAAAGCTTGATATTCTATCCATTGTTCTCTGTTCAGAATGCATGTTACGCTGGGTATACGTAAACCACACTTCCCATTACTAAAAATTGAATTGTAGCTGGTTTACTGTCCTTGGGACTCAGTTGGGTACCAGTAGAGCCAGTGGATGTGAAATGAAGCTGTGGCAGCAGCCACTAATAAACTCTTAGGCTTCCTCACAAGCACCCCTTGCCCACTGGCAGGTAGGCTCTGCAGCTGCCTCAGAACCTTGCTGGATTAAGCCTTTAATAAGGAATGATTGCCTTTAGTATGCTATCTTGCTAATCAAGAACTTGTAACACCTTATCTATGAGGAATTCCCAATAGTCTTTAGCACCACAGCTTTCTTTTTCCTCCAACAGCTGTTTGGCTCTCCATCCTGAAAGGGTTTCCATGTTCATTTCCTGAAAGGGGGGAATGGAAAAATGAGAATGAGTTCTGTTCTCTCCCTCTTTCCCTTATGTTCTTTTAAATTCTCCCTACCCATTCTCAAAGAAAGGGGATGGGGTGGTAGTAGTGAAAGAAAAACGGGATGGCAGATACTGTGAGATTGAGGCAAAAGATATTACATTGTTCTTGGAACTGTCTCCAGGGTTAGAAATCCATCTTGGCAGTCTACTTTTGAAAAGGAATTTAATGTTCTCACCAGATTCTACTATATGGACAGGTGGTTGGATTTGTTTGTTTTTTTTTAAATCACAGGGTAAACCTGAGGTTCCACTACAAGCACTTTATCTTACCTCCTGCAAACTGCAGTTTTCCTGTATTGCAGAGTAGTTGACAGATGATGCCTACTTTAAATATGCTAGTTCCCTTTTCTCTGGGAGACTGGAGGGTGGGAGAAACAGAGCTAGATCCTTCACAGCAGAAGTGAAGGAGACAGGGAAAACTTCATTTTGATTAAAATTAATGTGTTTGTTTTGAGTTGGGGGAGGTCTGAGTTTCAAGTAGAAATTAATCAGGTATGCCTTGGCTTAAAAAAGTTGAAAACTGCTTTTGTACGTTTCAGCCACTAGAGGGTTACATGATCTCACACCAGTAGGGCTGACATTCTTTCACAACCAGCAGTGGATTTTCCCTGGTGTTAAGACTGGAGAGAGAACCAGATGGATCAGGATAGAAATGGGTTTCAACCCCTCTATGGTAGCCTGGTAGTTCAGTTCTCCCTCCAGGCAAACCAGCAAGCTATTAGTCTCTGTTTTCAGCCACCTTGTTTTTTTGAAATTGTAACCCCTCTCTAGTCTTTAAAGGGATTATTTATTGAACTGGATTCCTGTTATCTAGCAAGTGTGTTTCAAGGGCTTGGTGTGTATATATAGCTTTAATATAGAACTGGTCTATCTGTGATTGTGTGCTGCTCAGAATCTCATGGAGATTAAAAGTGGAGTTAAAACTGCTGAGCTTTCTGCCTCGTAATCTTGAAAGTACAGGAAATAGGCAGTGTACACCAAGATTCTCTGATAGATTGATGAGGATAGTCAATATGTTTTGTGGTATCTTTCTAGATTACACTAAAGATGTTTTTGTCTCCTATCTAGCTATAAATTTAGGGACTGTATCTTACTTTGTATCAAGTATCAGGGGGTAGCTGTGTTAGTCTGTATCTACAAAAACAAC
>NW_020665188.1:5581576-5588808 GCF_002925995.2 Terrapene triunguis | reverse complement strand
CTCACTTCTTCAGATGCATATTGCAATATGCATCTGAAGAAGTGAGGTTTTTACCCACAAAAGCTTATGCCCAAATAAATCTGTTAGTCTTTAAGGTGCCACCAGACTCCTTGTTATCTTACTTTGAGTATTATGAAGTGGTGGGTGTCAAATTACCATCTTCTTAGTAAACATCAGTTTGTTTACTTTATGCATTTGACAACACTTAATGTATGGTTAGATATGCATGCTTCGCTCTAGACTCATGCCCGCAACGCTATGCAATGACTGGAGAAGTGTATCGGCTGCCACTGGATGTGGTGCGAAGAATGCCAGGAGCTGGGAGTCCTGGTGCCACAGGTGAAGAATACAGATCACACTATCATCACTCCGAGAGCTAGAACCATGCTGGAGAGGACCCTGAAGGATGCCATCTGCTGGCAATACGTGGGAAACCTGAAACGGAAGCTGGACCAGGGCAAGGCATTCCAGGTGACATGCAAGTGGGAGGCCAGCAAGCACTTCCTCCCCGAGGGCAGCTTCATGCAATTTGCCGACTGGAGGTTCATCCACAGGGCCCGGCTCAACTGCATCCCACTGAACGGAGCCATCTGCCATGGGAATCAGGACAAGCAATGCAGGAAGTGCCGCTATGCCAATGAGATGCTACCCCACGTCCTGTATAGCTGCAAGCCCCATTCCAGAGCCTGGCAGCTGCAACACACTACACTAGCCAACTACATTTTAGGCTGTATAAGTAGGGGCATTGCCAGCAGATCGAGGGACATGATCATTCCCTTCTATTCGGCATTGGTGAGGCCTCATCTGGAGTACTGTGTCCAGTTTTGGGCCCCACACCACAAGAAGGATGTGGAAAAATTGGAAAGAGTCCAGCAGAGGGCAACAAAAATGATTAGGGAGCTGGAGCACATGACTTATGAGGAGAGGCTGAGGGAACTGGGATTGTTTAGTCTGCAGAAGAGAAGAATGAGGGAGGATTTGATAGCTGCTTTCAACTACCTGAAGGGGGGTTCCAAAGAGGATGGATCTAGACTGTTCTCAGTGGTACCAGATGACAGAAGAAGGAGTAATGATCTCAAATTGCAGTGGGGAGGTTTAGGTTGGATATTAGGAAAAACTGTTTCACTAGGAGGGTGGTGAAGCACTGGAATGGGTTACCTAGGGAGGTGGTGGAATCTCCTTCCTTAGAGGTTTTTACGGTCAGGCTTGACGAAGCCCTGGCTGGGATGATTTAGTTGGGGATTGGTCCTGCTTTTGAGCAGGGGGTTGGACTAGGTGACCTTCCTTCCAACCCTGATATTCTATGACACAACACCATATAAGATCGCCTGGTCAGAGCCATCCCACCACCCGTAGGGAAGGTTGCCATGAACTCCACCATCCCCAGAACCGACAGCCAACTGTGACCAGACATCGTCATCACCAATGAGGACCAGAAGAAGATCATCATGGTGGACTTCACAGTGCCTTTCGAGAACAGGACCCCGGCCTTCCGCAACGCCAGAGCTCAAAAGGTGGAGAAATACACCCCTCTGGCTGACACCGTGAGAGCTAAGACTTACCAGGTTCAGACAGATGCGCTGATCATCGGAGCCCTGGGCACATGGGACACCAGTAATGAGCGAGTGTGGAGAGAATGCAGAATCGGTCAGCGGTACGCTCTGCTGATGCGGCAACTCAGGTGTTGGACACCATCGGGTGATCGAGGGACATCTACATAGAACACATCACCAGACATCGGCAATACCAGGAGGGATGAGCTGGAGTGCTGATGAGAAGCGCAGTGGGGAAAGTATCAGAGGGGTAGCCGTGTTAGTCTGGATCTGTAAAAAGCAACAGAGAGTCCTGTGGCACCTTTAACACTAACAGATGTATTGGAGCATAAGCTTTCGTGGATGAATACCCACTTCTTAAAGGTGCCACAGGACTCTCTGTTGCTTTTTGCAGTGGGGAAAGTAACTGAAATACTTTCCTCATGGGATTGTATTTTCCAAATGGACAATCTACCCTAAATGCTCAATTACTGAGGGACAACCTACACTCATTCCTATATTTGCTTTCTGCAACCAACTCTCTGTATAACTTTTCATGAGTGATATACCCGAGTATTCAGATTCTAAATCTAAACTGAATTGTTAAATTTATTCACCTTAATTTGGTGATTATTATTGCTGATTATGCACTATATGTATCTTGGGACTTTTTAAAACAAACTATGTATTGTGGATAATCTAAGCACTATACCCAGATATACAGACACTCTTTTCTTAATCTGTGTACTATTAAAAAAAAATTTAACATTAGCTTTAATAAAAATTTTAAATTTGTATGGGTCTTTGACGCTGCAGTGGGGAGAGGAGAAAAAAATGGCAGGGAAACCCTAACAAAAACAACGAGGAGTCCTTGTGGCACCTTAGAGACTAACAAATTTATTTGGGCATAAGCTTTCGTGTCACTTCTGAACTCATGCTCAAAGTTTGCCCATCATCTTAAACTTCTGCTTTGCTTCAGTCACACAGATATATGAACCTTAGCACTTCTTCTGAAATGGGTCTACCTGTGCTACTCTGACATGCTTTTGGAAAATAAGGTGGTTGAACTTGTGAAGGACAGAGGAGAACACTGGAGCACTTGTAGCATCTCTAGTAAATTGTATTTAGGTGATGGTGAACAAATTTTGTTTGATATTAGTATACCTCTGTTGTGGTAATCAAATACGTGCATGGACACAACTTTATCTTTACTGCATCAATTACTGCACTTAGTACTATTTTTGAACAGTGTTTAAGTCCTGCATATAGAACAAGGATGACAGTTGTCTTAATTCACAGCAAGGAACTTTCTCCTGCATTCCTCACTTGTTCCTGTCTTAAGCTTCTTTGTTCATTTTTCTTTTTCTTGGAGGTGGATTGGGGGAATTGGTGTACTTGCTCTGAAAAAAGGTTCATTCTTATGAAAAATGTTTTTCAGTTGATGTGGGGAAAGTGCCTAAATAAATCCTATGTGTATTTAAAGAAACTACATGTGAGAGATAAGAATGCAAGTCTGGTTCAGAATGAGAATCTTGGTTGCTTATTCATAAGATTAAGATTTTGTCACGGTTATTTTTAGTAAAAGTCAGGGACAGGTCACAGGCAATAAACAAAAATTCACGGAAGTCCTTGACTTTAGTAAAAAAAAAATAACTGACAAAATGGAACTGATGCACGATGAGAGCCCAAGTCCTGCTGGGTGAGAAGGGAAGGGCTCCCCCCGGTGGCGTGGGGCTGAAGCAGAAAATGTCACAGCGGTCTCTGGAAGTCATGGAATCTATGACTTCTGTGACCTTAGTGACATAATCTTAGCCTTACCTATGAACAGATATAAAGCTGCCACTTTGAGTAAATGAACCAGAAGGCACGCATGTTGTTGATGATTGTTTATGCCTCTTTTTTTTTTTTTAATCTTAGGAAAATTGAAGATGAGGAAGTGAATAAAGATCAGATTTTGCAGGAAAAAGAAGCTGAAGTAAGACTGCTTTCCTTATAGACAAGTTCTGTATTGTAAAAATGCCCACTTTTCATTCCTTAATTATTTTCTTTGGGGCTAAATATTTCATTGTGGTCTCAGTGCAGAAGGTTGGGGGGGTTTTTGTTGTTGTTGTTGGTTTTTTTTTTTTTTTTTTTTTTTTTTTACAGCTATAACAAAATTTCAGTAGTGTGAGTGACAAGAGAATGAAAACTTTCTCTCAAGAATTGTCACAACTGCGTGCATGCGTGCTTGTTTGCTCACTCTGGTAAATCCAAAACTGATTTTTTTCAAAATTCCATCTTGGAGGGGACTGGATGGCTCAACGTATATGGAACGTTTAATCTCCTGGCTGCCGGCTCATATCTGTTTTGGATCAGAAAGTAGTTGCCATCTGCTGGTTGTTTAAGTCCTTTGTGAAATGAGCTTGGGCTCACTCCAATTCATAGTGAGCAGATGTGACCATATTACAAAATCCCTGCTACAACTGGCATCAGTCTGCACCTTCGGAGCATTCTGAGGCACCAAGTTATTGAATGGACAGTTGACAATGAATTATTTTCTTGCCTCTAGATATGGTTCTGCTAAGCCAGGATTATCCACGTAGCAGGGCAATGGGGAGAAGCTTGTGTTGTAATTATAGAATTTCAGCACTTTAATAGGGCACTTTTTGTGAACTTTAAATTCACATTGAAAAATTAAATTTCACACTTAGCATATGATTGTTACTCAGTGAGGACCAGTGCTTTGACAAGTGTGAACAGCATTACAAGCAAACGGAGATTGCATACTGCAATTAAAATTTGCATTTGAACATGCAATCTGATAGTCAAGTAACTTCCTTCCATTACTAGGGTGACCAGACGTCCCGATATTATCAGGACAGTCCCGATTTTTAACACATTTATCCTGCGTCCTGACCGCACATCGGTCGGGACGGCCTTTGTCCCGATATCGGGAGACCGCTCACCATCACCGCCAAAGTCCTGGGGCTGGCATGGCGGCGCTTCCTGGGGCAGCTCCTGGCGGCGTGCCTGCCCGCTGGCAGGAGCCTGCAGTGCTGGTGGCCCCAGGCACAGAGACGGAGGGGGTCTCCGCATGCTACACCGGCTCCCTCCTGCCCAATCAGAGCTGTGGGGGTGGGGCTTGCAGGTGCTGGCAGCGGGCAGAGAGCCCTCCACCACCCCACCCCATCCACCCGACCCGACCCTCGGAGCCAGAGGGACCTGTCGGATGCTTCCAGGGACCCGCCCCAGGTAAGCACCGCCGGGACTCCCCACCTCGTCCCCCAGCAGGTCCCTCTGGCTCTTAGGGTCGGGGCCCCGTGCATGGCACAGAACGCCAGAGAGCGCCGCCCCAGGCTCCCACCATCCCAGGAAGCGCAGCAAGCCGGCACAGCTGTGGGCTGGGGGAGAAGCCCACCCCGAAGCGGCAGCGCCACTCAGGGAGCCGCCACCACCTGGCTCCGGGCGGCTGGAGGGGGCCCCGGCACCACCCCGCAGACTGCGTAGCTCTGCTCCCCACTCACCGCACGGACAGCTCCCTGCAGCGCGCGGGCTCTGTTCAGTGCTGGGCGCCGTGCACGCCAACGGGGTAAATAGCTCCCCAGCCCCCGCCATGCTGCCCCCACGCAGCTGCCCCACCCGGGCCGCTGCCCACCAGCAGCCGTGACCCAACAAGGACGTTTGTCTGGGGATTGCAGCCTGCAGCAGCCGGAGGCGGGGAGGGCACCGAGGGGTCTGTGGCAGACAGCAGGGACGGGTGCTGCCTCGATGTGGGGCAGTTTCCCATGTCCCCTTCCCAACTATCTCCCTCAGCGGGGGTGGGGGTGGTTATAAAGCCAGGCGGGAGAGTCAGTGGCCACTTTGGGTGAGTCTGCACCACAGTTTAAATGCAGGGTTAGTGGAACTTGAGTCAGCTGAGCTGTGTTAGGGAGCCCTGGGCTTAGGGTGACCAAAGGTCCCAATATTAGAGGCTTTGTCTTATAGAGGCAATTTATTCCCCTCTCCGACCCCCCGCCCCGGAAAAAAAAAAAGTGTCCCGATTTTTTACACTTACTATCTGGTCCCCCTATCCATTACTAAACTTTCCCCCACCATCTCTAGAGATGAGCTTGTAGTCCTTCACAGCAGTAAAACATCTCGCTCCCCATAATTGCAGAAACCTTTCACTGTGTCCCTTTTAACGAGGACGAGACATCTTCTGAACCTCTTGCCTTCCACTGGTGCTCTTATCACTGGAGTAGGGATGATCTCTTGAGGAAGACTGTAGTTAACATGGGGGTGGCAGGCTTGTCAATGTGCAGAGTGGCTGGGATGGAGTAAGGTTGTTGGGGTCATTATGTTAACTTCATTTTTAAAAAATAAATTAAATTGCAGAAATCTGTTAATGCAGCATTAAGGGTGAAAACTTAAATGCACAAAAGCCAGGGCATTAAAAAAACAAAGTTCCTAGAGCAGTGTTGGCTCCATTACTTTAAATCTATCAAGACCGTCATTCAGTAGCCTAAATAGAACTTAAGAAGACTACATACAGTAACTCGTCACTTAAAATTGTCCCAGTTAATGTTGTTTCGTTGTTACGTTGCTGATCAATTAGAGAACATGCTTGTTTAAAGTTGCGCAATGCTCCCTTAGAACTTTGTTTGGCAGCCACCTGCTTTGTTCACAGCTTGCAGAAAGAGCAGCCCGTTGGAGCTATCTGGTGGGGGCTAGGAACCAGGGTGGACTGGCAGCCCCCCTATCAGCTCCCCGCTCCTCTTAAGTTCCCTGTGCGCGGCACTTGCAAAGCAGGATATCAATTGCTGGGCAGTTCAGCTCTCCCTTCCCGCACTGCTGTGTGCTGCTCCTGCCATTTGCCTTGGAGCTGCTTCTGGAGCCTCCTGCTTGCTATGCAGGGGATGAGGGGGAAGAGGAGTGCTAATGTCCGTGTCCCCCTCCCCCTTGCTCCTGCCCACCGCTCCTTCCTTTACCCCATCTCCATGGGGGGGGGGGGGGAAGGACATGACAGGACTGAGGGAGCTTGCTGGCAGCAGCTGCTGTCTGAACTTGCTGATCTACTTAAAAGGGCAGTGTACTTAGAGTGGGGTCAGCATACTTAAAGGGGCAATGCATCTCTCTCACAAACATGGTGTATGTCTCTGTCTCTCTCTGCCATGCTGTCTCCCCTCCCTCCATTCGTGTTGCCTTGTAGAGTGTAAGGCTACATTAACAACAATGTGTTAACCCTTGAGGGCTCAGCTGAGTGCTAGTTCATCATTTAGCAGTAAGGCATTCCCTGGGAAATATCCCACCCTCTGACTTCATCACCTCAACCAAGCTTCAGAATCATCATTGCTGTGTACAGTATTAAATTGTTTGTTTAAAACTTATACTGTGTGTGTGTGTGTGTGTGTGTGTGTGTGTGTGTGTGTATTTTATTTATATATACACCTCTACCTCGATATAACGTGACCCGATATAACACGAATTCGGATATAACGCGGTAAAGCAGCGCTCTGGGGGGGCGGGGCTATGCGCTCCGGTGGATCAAAGCAAGTTTGATATAACGCGGTTTCACCTATAACGCGGTAAGATTTTTTTGGCTCCCGAGGACAGCGTT
This sequence comes from Terrapene triunguis, assembly GCF_002925995.2. Lineage (NCBI taxonomy): Eukaryota > Metazoa > Chordata > Testudines > Emydidae > Terrapene > Terrapene triunguis. The sequence goes on along the minus strand of NW_020665188.1, from coordinate 5,581,701 downwards.
ATATCGGGGTAGAGGTGTGTGTGTGTGTGTGTGTGTGTGTGTGTGTATATATATATATATATATATATAATGTCTGTGTGTCTTGTCTGACAAAAAAAGTTTCCCTGGAACCTAAACTCCCCCCC
>NW_020665188.1:5561542-5581476 GCF_002925995.2 Terrapene triunguis | reverse complement strand
AATATGGTTGGGTTAATCTCAACAGTTGTTTCCTGACTTGTGCATTTAAAGAGACAATTCTATAATTCTAAAATGTTTGAATTTGTAGAACCCCAATCTAAGTTTTCTTAGTTTTAATATCCTATATGTTTGGATGGATGCATGCATTACCAGCACAACTGGGTTCCTGGCAGTAATCCCTATCTGCCACAGAAGAGGTTGTCTGAATTATTTTACTATAGCTGGAATGCTTCAAGTATTGCCTCTTTCTGTCAAGGATCAAGGGATGGGTGGAGGGGACATAAAAGTCAGCTTGCAGACTAGGGCTTTACTAATAACTTCAGTGACTGTAAATAGTTTCATTCAGCTCTCCAACACCACCACACACAATCCATTTTAATGTATTGCTGTAACTAAGAAAATAACACCAACAGGAAATAGAGGAAGTAGAAGCTTCTGCTGAGACACACTTGGGAAACTGGTGCCAAATTTCAAAAGCGATGCCTGTTACTTTAAGCAGTAAATTACTTACATATTTTTATGAGTGAAGAAAAGCAGTATATATTTTATTTTAATGTTTAACATCTGACATCAGAAAAGTATTAGTGAAGACCAAAATTAGTTGTCATTGAATAGGAAACAATCCGTTGTGGCAGTGAAGAGCCACTTGCTTAGGAGAGAAGACTAAAAGGTTTTTTCTATACTATTTGTCTTTTCCAGCTTCGTCGCATGCAAGAGATGATTGCGAGAATGCAGGCTCAGATGCAAATACAGATGCAAGGTGGTGAGGGAGACAGCAGTGCAGTTCATGGACACCATGTATAAATTCTTTGGTAAGACCTTCAAATGATTATAATAATTGCAATAAGAAAAATAAATTGTCCTTAGTAGGTGTTTCAAGGCATTGGAAAACAATAACAGGTCAACTGATTGATTTAAGAGGCTGAGTCCATTTCATGTTACATTTTTAAATGTTCACACAGGTGTTTTTTAAAGTGAAGTAAATCAGTACCGTGAGGACAGAATAAGCATACTTAAACTTAACTTAATTGAATATTGATGCTCTGAATGAAAAAGGTATTATGAAAACTTGATTACATTTTTTAAAATGTAACTTTCAATTTCCAGAAAAATGTAGAGAACTATATTCAGTTCTTAATTTCTGTTGTTTGAGCTTTGTCTTGAGAACACTGTCATGTGCTACTGTTCTAATAGTGGAGATAACTTCCATCTGGCAAACTGTTTTGACACTTAGACAATTAAAGAATGTTGACCATGAACTTAAAGGCTTTCTAGTATGTATTTTAAACAGCTATCTGAAAAGTTACATTCAGACTTTGTCTACCATCCAAGTCCATTCTTCTGCACTCTTAGGACAAAGTAAGAATTTTCATGGATAAATAGTTATTTGTTGTTGCAATGCTTTGATCAACTGGTGATTTAAGATGACTACAGGCTGCCCTCTCCTGGACTTAAAATGACCAAATGATTTTATTGGCTTCAGTAAATTGATTTTACATCTATGCACAACCAGGAGACAGTATGCTGTCCTGTGATTTGGACTGTGCCATGGTGATCTGTGCATTTATGACCTTTAGACTAGGTTAATGTAATACACATCTACTCCTACTCCTCCCTGACTATGTAGACCATGGAAGTCCTTGGCCAGTCTGTTTGCCCCCACATCTTTCTGTCAAGTGCATATTTTTCCCCATTGATGGTAATTCACGTTAAGAGCTCTTAGATTTTGCTTAAATTTTTTCTTCCATCTTCTCTTTGGTCAGACACCACAACTATGTCCTTACAAGAGATGTTTAGCTGGTCTGTCTTCTGGCATCCTAATTACATGCCCTGCCCATTGGAGTCATCAGGATTTCACTACTACTATACTTGGTTCATCATAGACCTCCTGCAGTTCCCTATTAGATCTTCTTCTTTTGGCCTTACTAACCAAAAACTTCATCTCAACCCTGTATTTTTGAAGGTATTTATAAGCTGTCTTTCTTCCTTCTTAGTAAGTGCCTGCTTCTCTCACATATATATAAAACAATAGCCCTTACAATGGCCTCAGATCTGACGCTTGGTCTTTCTCAGTTGTTGCGAGCTGAAAATTCCATGCAGAGAAATGTAACAGGCATTTCCTCTCTCTAATCATGCCTTCTATTTCCTCCCTCACCTAACTGTTGTTGGTAATTAATGCTCCTAGGCATTTAAACTATCAAACTTGTTTATCAATTGCCAAGTAAGCTTGTCCAAGATCCTCATTTTACAACCATATATTCGGTCTAAAGTCCCATTTTTCTTGCCACATCCTTCAAGTCTTCAATCGTCCTTTGTACCTTCTGTCTCTTGGATAGCTCAGGTCATCAGTGTATCCAAAAAGTTGGTCAGGCCATTTAAATTCACCCCCATTCTGAGAATTTCACAGTGATTGCACCACTATTTCAATAGCCACGTTAAAGAGTCCTGGGGATAATGCATCTCCCCACCTTAGTCCAGTGTTGATGTCAAATGGGGAAGAGATTTCTCTTGCTTTTCACAGTCTACTTTTTGAATTGCAAACTCAGTTGTACCATCCTAATAATTTTGTCAGGCATTCCAATTTCCTTCATTGCAGCTCAGAGTCTATTGGATGGATGAATGAGTATATATAAAACTTTTTAAAATGCTTTCTTAAAGTCTATTAACAGCTGGGCAGATTCCAATCTTTTCTCAAATTGTTGAGGAATAAATACGCTCCTACCGTTTAAAAAATCTCGCTGGTCCCAATATAGCAGCCCATTTAACGAGCGTCACGAGCTGCTGAGAGTACAATTGCCCTTATGCTCCTCTCACTATGCTTGTTCCTCATCAAATCCAAAGTTTTTTGTCCTTGTCTTCAAAGCCTTCCATGGATTTGGCTCAAATTAGCAGAGGGACCACTTTATCTCAGATAAGTGTGATCTTCCAGATCTTCTTTCTACTGAAACATTGAATTACCAACCTCAAAATTGAGACTCATGAGTGCAGGAGACAACACTTTCTTGGCAAGTGGCCCATGGCTATGTAACTTGCTGCCAGCATAGGTTGGAGGAAAATGTTACAGCTCACTTAGATGTATCCATTCTACAATAACATTAAAAACAATTATTTGACTGAGAAATGGAGATGGAGGGAACAAAACTTCATGTCCTTGCTTTAATGCAGTCTTAGTGATGGGGGTAGTATGAATATCTGGATTCATGAATGTTGAAATAGATGTAGTCAATTCTAGGAGTTGATTCAGGACACCATCTGGTTTTGACAATTCATGATACTTTCTTGCACAGGTCTATTGCTAATTAGCATCTGAAAGTTGAATGGGGATTGTTTGGAGGCTGTCCACCTGCAGTACGGGGCCCTCTCAATCACATGGACATCAGCTTTTATCTTCATGATGCTGATGAGGGTGGTAGCTGCTCCCTTGAGAAAGGGAGGCATGGTGGGTGATATGTTGTGTCACAGAAGTTTGGCTGCCTCAGGGCTCTTTTATCCTGAAATCCCAGTTGTCTGTATCTAGAACAGATATAGAGCTCTTGAATCTGGGACTTGAAGTGATCAAAACTATCATCTCTCTCCCTTAAAATTTATTTAATCTAGAGATGCACCAGAATACAGGTTTTTGTCACCTTCAGAAAGGGTATTAAAATGCTGAGGCAATGTCCTGGTTCCTATTCTGTTCGGTTATTTGGTTGACTATCATGGGTGTATTCTTCTCTTGTTTTAAAAAAAAAAAATGATGCTCTGTTCTCTGAAGTGGTCTGCATGATCATGAATGGAAGGGAAGGTAATATCTCAGGGTATGGGCCTTACTTCAAATGTTTGGGAATCCTCTAGAGAACATTCGTAGTAGGGATGTAAAATGTTAAATGGTAAGCATTAGTCTTACCGGTTGACCCACCCTAACCATTAATTCCCAACCCCATGCCAGTCGGAGTGGCCCAGGGCCCTTTCCCTTTAATCAGTTAACCAATTAAATGATATAATTTTAATCATTTAAACAGTAAACTTTTTAAATATTTACATCCCTAATTCATAGTATGTTTAATTATGTTTTACTGTGCACTTCTCGCACTTTTTGCATGTATTCTGCTAAATGTACACAAACTGGGAAATACTAATAGGGCCAGTAGAAATGTTTAACTGCACACATCTTATATAAATACTAAGCATATTTTTATAGGGAATTATCCTTATAAATGATAATCTTTCACAGTGGAGGAAACTTAAGTACAATCACTGTAAGTTTTTGTAGAAAAAATGGCATTTCAGAAATATCAGTTGATTAGGCTTTGTGCAAGTGAGCAAGGTTAAGATTATACATTCAGTTTTAAATTTCACATTTCCTTAGTTATGGGTTCTTAGGTATGCAACCTTAGCTTTGTGTTAACACTTTTTTATTTATGTTCTATTATTTTCAGAAATTGGGAGCCACTACTCTATCTATCAATATGTTACATATGCTAATTTTGTGTCTTGTGTTGGTGTGTAACAATTTGTATAGTGTTCCAGAATGCCATAGAAAAGGGGTCTTCAGACTTTCATAGTGTAGACCATGCATCCCATGGACTGCCTCCCCTTCCAATCACATGGTCTACCTCCCCTCCCAGTGGTGATTAAATAAGAGCCCTGTGGTGACCACAGCAAGTGCTTACTTGGGAAATATTTAGTATGCTTTGAATTCAGTTTAGCACCTGGAAATAGATCCAGCACCATGTGACTAACCTGCTGTCTGCGTACACCCAGAAAATTCTCCCTGGACCACAGTTTGAGACACTGCTTTAGGAACTGTAGGGATTTGGGGGAGTAGGGAAGAAAAAGTTATGTCCTCAGTTTTGAGGTAGAAAGTCTGTCATATTAGCAAACTTCTCCCATGGGATGTCACACAATGCATTTAAGTAGTGATGTCATGACATTGTTAGGCATAAAGGAAATCCATTTTTTCAACATTGCCTGGATCTCAGGTTTTAAATCTTAATGTTAGTCTTTGTTGTGTTTATGAACCATTAGAAAAACAAACTTGCCTTATCCCCACAGGCAGTCTCCTGCTCCAGAATTCAGAAAAGGCGGGGGGGGGTTGGTGTGTCTGGCAAAGTGTGTTCTAATGAGGCTGATGGAAGGAATCTTAGACATCATGTAGACTGCACCTAATAGACCCACATGTGGAATACCGAAGAGGATCTTTGACTGTTAGCACTGAGTAATTGATACACAAACTACAGTTCAGTTTCTAAAAAACAAGGTATAGTTACAAAACAGCTAACTGTTAAATATTCATATTTCTGCCTTCTTTGCAGATGACTTCATATGCAGATTAAGAGGAAACATTCCAGTGTTGGAATGCAATAGTCTCTCTCACTGGGAAGGATATCTTTTACCTCGCCTGTGACTTGGAAGTCACGTTAGTATGTTATGTGCAAATGCATGGTAATTTTTGTAATATGTACTTTGTAACAGATTGTATTCAGTCAATATTTTATACCTTATATAGAGAATGTGATCAGTTTTAGTTTCGTAATTTAGTATTATTTTATTGAGCTCATTTTCTGTAACCCAGTATATTAGGGATGCAAAATGGATGATACTGAGCCTTTCCTAACCTGACTTAGCAGTAGTCCAGTCTATTTGCATAGCTCACTAGCACCATTAGTCATACTACTTGTTACACCTAGAAATACGTGACTGTTGCTATAGGTTGTCCAGTGGTGTGATAGTTGACTAATTAGGGAGTCCAATGCCAAGTTAAGTTATTCTGTTTCCTATTTCTTGCATTGTTTAACTGTGTGCCTGTGAGACTCTTGGCCATTCCTCAGTTCTTGTCCAGTGCTAAATAGCCATTGTCTTGGCATCACAAGTGTCTAATTACAAAAGAGGTATGCTTTGTCTTAACTAGGAAAGAGGAGATAAGAGAGAATTCCTTGTTAAAGGGGGCACTTGCTGAATGACTTATCTTGTCTACTTCCCCCTCCAAAGCCAACAGTCAGATTTCATAACATGATGTGCTACTGCAAAATTAGTTACCAGTGCTGTTTACAACCTACCAGTGCCAAAGAGATAATACAAATGGCACCATCACAAAATGCTGAGATCTTTCTGGTCTCCTGCACAGCAGTGGCCTTGTTCATCTTCTTCTACATTTATATCAGAGATGAGGAATAACATAACTTAATCCTGCAGTTAAATTCCACAAATTGTAGCTTTAATGGTCACTAAATTACTAATTTAAAGGAGTCCTACTACTGAGCAAATCAGATTTTGACCTACCTTAAAACTGCTGCAGTTTATAAATTGCTTTATATTCTGAGTATCTTTTTAATATCCAAAGTAAAACCCACCACAATAGTCTCTGTGTTGAACTCCGGTGCTGCCTCTAAAGCAGCTATCATTTCATAGAGCTGCTAGTCTTTCTACTCATCTCTTCTGATCTTCGTCCACAATTAAGGAAGCAAAAGCAGCAGCCTTACTGACATCTGCTATGTCAGAAACACAGGTGTAATGAGTCCTTTCTTGCTAAATAGATGAATACAAAATTAGTAGGGAAAGAAATGTAAATGTTTAAATTTTGCCTTTTCCATAGAGAAAAGATAGTAATAAGGCATTTCAGTATTGCCAGAGAAAAATGTCAAGCCATGTTACTTAAATCTTTCAATATATTGAGCAGACTGGTTTACTGAAGAAGTGACCATAAATGGACCAGAAATAGTAATATAAGCTTCAGTGAAGGCATTAGAATGAATACTTTAAAATACCTTACTATCCCTTTTTTTTTCCCCACCAGCCCCAGTGTTTTTTGTTCGTATAGTGCAGCTAAGCACCTCTGTGCACTTTTAGGGTTCTCAAATGGTCTCAGTTACAATAGAATTCTTGGACATTGGACATAGCACATTTTGAAGTGCTGCCAGGAAAAACTGTTGCATAACATTTCAGTGAATTTCATCTGAGGTCAGTACTGTGATCTAAACTTCAATAGTATTTATAACCAGTATTAGGAAAAAACTGTGAAAGCTTATATATATTGCAAGTGACAAATACATACTTAACCCTGGGTATACTTTTGTTGAGGGACTGCTCCCTTCCTGTAGTCCTTACTTTAGCCAACTTCTGTTTGGAATAAAAAGATACTATGCAGTTAGTGCAGATAGCATAGGTTGAGCTCTACCTGTGGAACTGTCTTATGAGTAAAGCTACAATTTAGTCATGGAGGTTATGGTAGTCATGGATTCTGTGACTTAACCGGACCTCTGTTACATCATCCGCTTCAGCTGTCAGCAGCTGAAGCCAGGGCTGGAGGCAGGACTGTACCCCTGCCCTGCAACTGGGGCTGGATGGCTGGAACCAGTACCCTGCAGCCCCTGCCCTGCGGCTTGGAGGGGGGGCTGGAGCCAGGCTGTGAGCCTCTGTCCAGGATCTGCGGCAGGCCCTGGAGCAGGAGATGTGCACTCCCCATGGCTGCACCCCCTGCTGCGTCCCAGCCCTGCGGCTGCAGCGGGGACCATGCTGCAGAGGGGGCTGTGCACCCCCCTCACAGCGTCCCAGGGCTGTGTGCTGTCCCCCTCTCCCCACTGCGGCTGTGGGTTGGCAGGGGCTGCAGCTGCGCACCCCTGTCCCATAGCTGTGGCCAGCTCCGGAGTGGGGGCTGCGTGCCCCCCATGACTGCACCCCCCTGTTGCACCACAGCCTCATGGCTTCTGCTGGGGCTGCAGTGGGGACCATACTGCAGCCGGGGCTATGCGCCCCTGCCCGGCAGCTGCAGTGGGGGCCATGTGCCCCCCTCGTGGCTTCCCAGGGCTACAGCCGGGGCTTGGCGGGGGCTGCAGCCGGGGCTACACACCTCTGTCTCACAGCTGTGGCCAGCTTTGGAGCGGGGGCTGCATACCCCCTGTGGCTGTGCCCCTGTTGCAACCACTGGAACCGGGGCTGTTCCCCCTGCAATGGCGGGGGGCTCGGCCTGTCGGTCTCCCCCCTCCTTCATTCCTCCCCCCAACTTAACCCTGACCCCAGTTAATTTTAGTGAAGTCACAGGCAGGTCATGGGCGCTGTGAATTTTTGTTTATTGCCCGTGACTTGTCTGTGATTTTTACTAAAAATAACCGTAACACAATCTTAGCCTTACTTATGAGAAATCTTGGGTTTTGGGGGTAATATGTATTCATTGAACAGCTAGCTTTTTCCAATAGAGCATTATGGTTAGCTATTGAGAAAGTTGTTTTAAATTATTGATTCTAGTGAGGAAATGTTCCCACTTTTTTTCAACGGAAGTGTAAATTCTTGGGATTTGCTATCTTAATTAATGGAATTTATATGGTTGCTAATTGCTTCCACACATACACTCCTTGGGGGGAAAAGTCCTGTGTGCCTGACAGCTCTGAGGATCTCTTCTTTTCTCCACTTGGCTTTTGATGCTCCTGATTGCAACTGATATTCATTTATACAATGACTTGATGGGAAACATCAAAAATAAGCCATTCTTTCTCAAACCTCTTTTTTTACCTGAAGCTAACCCAGACTGAAGGAAGAGAGACTTGGGGCTGGTCTATACTTACCGGGTAGTTCGACGGCTGGGGATCGAAGTTCCGGGTTCGATTTATCGCGTCTGGTCTGGACGCGATAAATCGAACCAGGAAGTGCTCGCCGTCGACTGCGGTACTCCAGCTGAACGAGAGGAGTACCGCGGAGTCGACGGGGAGCCTGCCTGCCGCGTATGGACCGCGTCTGAACCGCGGTAAGTTCGAAGTAAGGTATGTCAAATTCAGCTACGTTATTCACGTAGCTGAATTTGCGTACCTTACTTCGACTTGGGGGGTAAGTGTAGACCAAGCCTTGGAGTCAAAGGTAGATGTCATACTCTGGAGTCAAGCATTAACACTGGCCCACTGAGCTGGCCACAATGGTTTTATTTTCTTTATTAGAAGTAATTTTACAATTATTTTAGGAGTACTGGTACACTTGCAGTGCTTTATATTTGGCTACTAAAGGGGCTATTTCGTTGTATACAAACATCTTAAATTGCTGTTTTCAGATTCTGTATTGTCATTAGGCAAGACTATAGTAATAAAAATATCAAAATATACAGTGGGTCTTTATTGAATTCCTTCTGTAGTCTAACCAGGAATCATTAAATAGCATGACGGGGTTGGTGTTCTAATTTCTCCTTCACAGTCCAGTTTGTTGGACTCATGTAAGTGAAGGGGGATATATTGATGGAACTGCACACAAATATGGGAATTAAATAAAACCTGCACAGCACTGAATTACAATCTATACAGTACACTTTTCATGCAGGTAATCCTGAGCTTGCAGAACTGTATGTATTACGTGATGCGCTTGCCCTTCCAGCAACCACTTACAACTTCCTGTGGTCCCTATTGATAACTTAGTGCAGAATGCAGCAGCCCACTTACATTCAGGCAGAGTGAGTTACTGCAGGGTGCCCTGGGGCTGTTGACTCTCACCTAGGAATGTGTGTATTATTTTGGGACCTGGCTACCAATAGACTGCTTCTCTCTGTATGCAGTGATTGTGCAAATCAAAAGCACTAAAGCGAACTACACGATTGAAGAGTTATTGAGTTAGTGGCAGAGCATTTCATGTGAGTGATTCTTGATTTTTGGAACTGAAGAACATTCTCACTCACAGATTGGTTTGAAAGAGCCCAAATTCCCACTTAGAAGGGGAGGCACTGTGTGCAGCTAAATGTCTACTGCACAATGGGACGGGGGTGAGGTAATATCTTCTATTGGACCAGCTTCTGATGGTGAGGGGGACAAGCTTTTGAGCTATGCAGATCTCTTCTTCAGGTCTGGGAAAGATACTCACGTGTCACAGCTAAAGAGAAGGTGAAACAGATTGCTTAGCATAAGTAGTAAACACATTTTAAGAGAAGAGCTCTGTGTAGCTGAAAAGCTTGTCTCTTTTACCAATAAAAGATATCTTACCTGCCTTTTCTCTAATATCCTGGGATCAACATAGCTACACCATCACTGCAAACAACAAAGAAAGATATGTAATTTTGTTGTGTGAAATGGAAACTCCACAACATGAAGAAAGAGGATGTAAGACTGACATGTATTTCCTGAGCAAATGCAAGAAACCTCATCCTCCAGCCACTGTGCTCCTCCCCCGCCCTGCAGCAGCAGGATTTTGGGTATGGGAGGGGGTTCAGGGCTGAGGCAGGGGCTCCCTGGAAGCCGCCAGCATGTCCGGCTCCTAGCTGCGGAGCGGGCAGGGGCAGTGCGCCGAGTCTCCCTTGGCGAGGCACCTAGGGGCTGCAGGGGCAGGCCAGCCACTTCCACGAGCAGCGTAGGGAGCCCTCCAGCCCCCCTCCTCTGCCCAACACCAGCAGGAGTCCTGGGCCACACACCGCCACCCACCCCCCGACCAGCAGCAGCAGTGCCCCCAGGCTGCACCTCCCCTCCCCCAGAGCACCCACGGTACTCCTGGGCTGCTGCCCCGCCCCCCAGAGCAACCAAGTTTCAGTCAGGGGTATATAGTAAAAGTCATGGACAGGTAACTAGGGTGACCAGATGTCCCGATTTTATAGGGACAGTCCTGATTTTTGGGTCTTATATAGGCTCCTATTACCCCCCACCCCCTGTCCCGATTTTTCACACTTGCTGTCTGGTCACCCTACAGGTAACGGGACATGAATTTTTCTTTACTGCCTGTGACCTGTCCATGACTTTTTACTAAAAATACCTGTGACTAAAACACAGGGCCGGCTCTAGGTTTTTTGCCGCCCCAAGCAAAAAATGTTTTGGCTGCCCCCCAGCCCAGCCCTGGGCTCCCCCCCGCACCCTCCTGCCGCCCCAGTGCTGGGCTCTCCCCCCCTCACCTGCACCCCCTGCTGCCCCAACCCTGGACTCTCCACCCCACCCGCCCCACCTGCCGCCCCAGCCCTGGGCTCCTCCCCACTAGTGCTGACTCCGCCCTCTCCCCCATCACCTCCAGCTGGTCCAGCGCTGGCAGGGTTGGGGTATGCAGCGGGGCTCCCAGGCTGCGCCTCAGCCCAGGGTCCCTCCAGCCGGGGCTCCCGCCTCCAGGACCGGCCGGGACCCGGGAAGGCAGAGCTGGGGGGACTGCCCGGCAGAGGGCTGAGGAGCTGGGGCAGGGCAGCCCCAGAGGGAGCGGACCCCAGAGAGCGGGATGTGGGCCCCACACGGCAGTGCCCCAGGCACCGGTCCCCTTTATGGCCCCGCTGCTGCTGCTGCTCCTGGCGGCGCTGCTGCTGCTCCTGGCGGCCCTGCCGCAGTCCCTGAGTGGCTCGGGCCACTTTGCCGAGCCCCAGCTGTGGCGCTGGGGAGCAGCCGCCCTGCGGCACCTGCAGGCAGCTCCGTGCGCCCCCCGGGGCGGCCCCCAGCCCAAGTGTCCCGCTCGGAGCCCGCCTGGCCATAAGGTGCGGGCGCTGCTCCCCGACGCAAACCGCAGCGGCCCCAGGGCGCCTCCCGTGCAGGACGTGCTGCTGCCAGGGCCGGATCTAGGCTTTTGCCGCCCCAAGCAAAAAAAAGAAAAAAAGATGGCTGGAATGCTGCCCCTGAAAATGTGCCGCCCCAAGCACATGCTTGGTTTGCTGGTGCCTGGAGCCAGCTCTGCTAAAACTTAACCTTAGCTATGACAGGGTACTTTTCCCAGACCAGAACATGATCTGTGTAGCTCTAAAGCTTCCCTTTCACCAACAGAAGAATAAGATATTATTTTACACACTTTGTCTCTATCATCCTGGGACCAACACAGCTACAACAGTACTGCACAGTGGAGCAGATTTCTGCTGCACTCTAGCTCTGCCCCTTTTTAGCTGCTGGTGCTGCCGGCTAACCAGGGATGGGAAGTGTTCTAGGGTGCACATGTTTTCTCTATTTCTTTATTTGCAGTGAAAGCAATTTGATCATTAGAAACATAGATAGCTGGGTTTGCGATGACCGGGAGGACAGCATGGTGACTTGCCTGTGTGGTGTGAAGGTTGTGGATCTCTCGAGACATCTAGGTATGCTTATGTGTAGTGCTGGGGAGGAGCCACTGATCGTGCTTCATGTAGGTACCAATGACATGGGGAAGGATAGGAGAGAGGTCCTGGAGGCCAAATTTAGGCTGCTAGGTAAGAGATTGAAGTCCCGGACCTCCATGGTAGCATTCTCTGAAATGCTTCCAGTTCCATGCACAGGGCCAGTTAGATCGGCAGAACTGCAGAGTCTCAATGCGTGGATGAGATGACGGTGTAGGGAGGAGGAGTTTAGATTTATTAGGAACTGGGGAACCTTGGGAAAGGGGGAGCCAATACAGGAACAATGGGCTCCACCTAAACCAAAATGGAACCCAATTGCTGGCACTTAAAATTAAAAAGGTCGTAGAGCAGTTTTTAAACTAAGGGCTGGGGGTAAAGCCAACAGGTGCGGAGGAGCACATGGTTTGGACATCCCTTAGGGGAGGATCTATTAATAGAGATTCTCTATGTCCTAGTGAGGAGCAGAGGATGGAAAATGATAAATTACAGGCACAGTCTGATCAGAAACAGTCAAATAAAAAAGAGTTCTATTCAATTACATTGTGTAATGGCAGACAGCTAACAGGAGACCAGTTTTTAAAGTGCTTATATACCAATGCTAGAAGTATAAATAATAAAATGGGTGAACTAGAGTGCCTCGTATTAAATGAGGATATTGATATAATAGGCATCACAGAAACTTGGTGGAATGAGAATAAGCAGTGGGATACAGTAATACCAGGGTACAAAATATAGCAGAAGGACAGAACAGGTCGTGCTGGTGGAGAAGTGGCATTATATGTGATAGAAAGCGTAGAATCAAATGAAGCAAAAATCATAAATGAATCAAACTGTATCATAGAATCTCTATGGATAGTAATTCCATGCTCTAATAATAAGAATATAGCAGTAAGGATATATTACCGACCACCTGACCAGGATGGTGATAGTGACCATGGCCTGGGCTGCACTAGCGGGGGGGTTCGAACTAAGATACGCAACTTCAGCTACGCTATTCGTGTAGCTGAAGTCAAAGTATCTTAGTTCGACTTACCTGGCCTCCCCCGTCGACTCCGCTTACTCCTCCTGCCGAGGTGTACAGGCATCAATTAAGACACGATAAATCGATCCCCGATACATCGAACACTTCCCGCCGATCCAGCGGGTAGTATAGACGTACCCTGTGAAATGCTCAGGGAGATTAGAGGGGCTATTAAAATAAACTCATTAATGGGGGATTTCAGTTATCTCCATATTGACTGGGTACATGTCACCTCAGGATGGGATGCAGAGAGAAAGTTTCTTGACACCTTAAATGACTGCTTCTTGGAGCAGCTGGTCCTGGAACCCACCAGAGCAGAGGCAATTCTTGATTTAGTCCTAAGTGGAGCACAGGATCTGGTCCAAGAGGTGAATATAGCTGGACCGCTTGGTAATAGTGACCATAATATAATTAAATTTAATACCCCTGTGTCAGGAAAAACACCACAGTGGCCCAACACTGGCATTTAATTTCAGAAAGGGGAACTACCCAAAAATGAGGCGGTTAGTTAAACAGAAATTAAAGGGTACAGTGCCAAAAGTGAAATCTCTGCAAGCTGCATGGAAACTTTTTAAAGACACCATAATAGACAACTTAAATGTATACCCCAAATTAAAAAACATAGTAATAGAACCAGAAAAGAGCCACCTTAGCTAAACAACAAAGTAAAAGAAGCAGTGAGAGGCAAAAAGGCATCCTTTAAAAAGTGGAAGTTAAATCCTAGTGAGGAAAATAGAAAGGAGCATAAACACTGGCAAATGAAGTGTAAAAATACAATTAGGAAGGCCAAAAAAGAATTTGAGGAACAGTTAGCCAAAGACTCAAAAAGTAATAGCAAATTTTTTAAGTACATCAGAAGCAGGAAGCCTGCTAAACAACCAGTGGGGCCACTGGACAATCGAGGTGCTAAAGGAGCACTCAAGGATGATAAGGCCATTGCGGAGAAACTAAATGAATTCTTTGCATCGGTCTTCACAGCTGAGGATGTGAGGGAGATTCCCAAACCTGAGCCATTCTTTTTAGGTGACAGATTTGAGGAACTGTCCCAGATTGAGGTATCATTAGAGGAGGTTTTGGAACAAATTGATAAATTAAACAGCAATAAGTCACCAGGACCAGATGGTATTCACCCAAGAGTTCTGAAGGAACTCAAATGTCAAATTGCAGAACTACTAACTAGTCTGTAACCTATCATTTAAATCAGCTTCTGTACCAGATGACTGGAGGATAGCTAATGTGACGCCAATTTTTAAAAAGGGCTCCAGAGGTGATCCAGGCAATTACAGGCCTGTACGTCTGACTTCAGAACCGCGCAAGCTGGTTGAAACTGTAATAAAGAACAATATTTTCAGCCATATAGATGAACATAATTTGTTGAGGAAGAGTCAATATGGTTTTAGTAAAGGGAAAACATGGCTCACCAATCTACTAGAATTCTTTGAGGGGGTCAACAAGCATGTGGACCAAGGGATCCAGTGGATATAGTGTACTTAGATTTTCAGAAAGCGTTTGACAAGGTCCCTCACCAAAGGCTCTTACGCAAAGTAAGTTGCCACGGGATAAGAGGGAAGGTGCTCTCGTGGATTGGCAACTGGTTAAAAGATAGGAAACAAAGGATAGGTATAAATGGTCAGTTTTCAGAATGGAGAGAGGTAAATAGTGGTGTCCCCCAGGGGTCTGTTCTGGGACCAGTTCTATTCAACATATTCATAAATGATCTGGACAAAGGGGTAAACAGTGAGGTGGAAAATTTGCAGATGATACAAAATTACTCAAGATAGTTAAGACCCAGGCAGACTGCGAAGAGCTACAAAAGGATCTCTCAAAACTGGATGACTGGGCAACAAAATGGCAGATGAAATTTATTGTTGATAAATGCAAAGTAATGCACATTGGAAAGCATAATCCCAACTATACATATAAAATGATGGGGTCTAAATTAGCTGTTACCACTCAAGAAAGAGATCTTGGAGTCATTGTGGATAGTTCTCTGAAAATATCCACTCAGTGTGCAGCGGCAGTCAAAAAAGCAAACAAAATGCTGGGAATAATTAAGAAAGGGACAGAAAATATCATGTTGCCTCTATATAAATTCATGGTATGCCCACATCTTGAATACTGTGTGCAGATGTGGTCACCCCATCTCAAAAAAGATATATTGGAATTGGAAAAGGTTCAGAAAAGGGCAACAAAAATTATTAGAAGTATGGAACGGCTTCCATATGAGGAGAGATTAATAAGACAGGGACTTTTCAGCTCGGAAAAGAGATGGCTAAGGGGAGATATGATGGAGGTCTATAAAATCATGACTGGTGTAGAGAAAGTAGATAAGGAAGTGTTGTTTACTACTTCTCATAATACAAGAACTAGGGGTTACCAAATGAAATTAATAGGCAGCAGGTTTAAAACAAATAAAAGGAAGTATTTCTTCACACAACGCACAGTCAACCTGTGGAACTCCTTGCCAGAGGATGTTGTGAAGGCCAAGACCATAACAGGGTTCAAAAAATGCCAGTGTTGGGCCACTGTGGTGATGTCTTCCCTTTTCATAGCTTTTAATGGAAAGAGTATGAAAATGTCCTGATTTTCCAGTATAACATCCTTTGCATCAAGATGAAGCATGGAAGACGGACTGTATTTCACTCACTACAAGCCAGGTCCTGGAGGAGTGTGAAAGGACAGCTGTTCCAGGCCCCAAGGTAACACATTTTTAATTTACTGTTAACAATGTAGCTGCAACAACCCTTTCTCCATTGCTATGGAGGTGGATTTGCCAGTACTGAGTGCTACTTAACATACTTTGTGCCTTTGTAGCATATTTCACTATGAGCAGATAATGCACTCTAGCCTTAACTTCGAGGCCATTTTATGTAGTTGCCCAAAGAGTGACACTGTGCAGGACCGGTTCACAAAGTGACCCCCCCCCCCCTCAGTTATCTTACTAAAATTGCTTGTTTCAAGTGTTCCCACGTGGTATGGCTAATGCAGTGGGTCACAACCTTTTCTGAGCAATGATTGCTTTTTCCAGTTGGGCCCTAATGAAAGGAGGAATGTTGCAGTGAGACCACTAGTGAGATGACAGCCAGCTCAAGTATCATTGGTGAATACTAGTACATGTCCCAGTGTCTGGGAACCACTGATACAGCTGTTAGAGAGGTGCCATGGTCTATTAAGTCAGACACTGGACTGGAAGTCGGGACACCTGAGTTCTGTTTCTCCTGTCACTTGCCTTTGTGATCTTGGCAAGTTTCTACATCTTTGTGCCTCTTTCCTCTCCCACTCTTTGTCTTGTCTGAGCTCTTTGGGGCAGGGGCTTGTCTCATTGTTTATACAGGGCCTAGCACAGAGGGGGGCTGGAAATCGGTAGTATCTAAAAGCTCCAGCTGTAATAACGGAGGTTGCTTGCAGATATTTCTGGTCACTGAGACTTGTTAGCTCTCAGTGGAACAACAGCCATGAGCAAGAAGGGTGGCAATGAAGTTGCTGAGAGCTGAAAGTAATTGGGCAAAGCTGACTTATTCAGAGCCAGTTTCTAAAAGTAGGCAAAGACCTTATAAACAGAGGTGGTCTAGGGACACAGGGTCTCAAAATATTTTTTATACAGCTCCGTGGTGGAGCAGCAACTCTAATGAAGTACAGAATTTTAGACACTAACATGCATTCAGGTCATATTTTATAATTCCAAATAACCCAAATATAACCCAAAAATAACCCAGATAATATATATAATTATTATAATAACCCAAATAATATATATAATTCCAAATAACCCAAATATAATTCCTATAAATAACTAGCTCCTAGACACAGTTCATGATAACACCATGAGGAATTTTACACTAATGCATTTCTGTGGGCAGCAGATCAAACTTCTCATCCACCTGTCAGAGCAAGATGGTTACTTTTTGCTCTTCAAATATGCTTAACCCATGAGAAGCTGTGTAAAGTGCTGGCTGAATCGCACCCCTCATCCCAGATGTACTAGATGCTGGTTCTATATGTAATTACATAATGTAGATGAATGTTTGGCTGTGCCTTTCTTTGCACTGTAACTGCTCCCCTTTTTCTTTCTATTTTTAACTCCATCTTCTCCTAGCTTCTTACCTTCTGTCTCTGTCTTCCCCTCTTCTAATATCTTTCCTCCAGTTAATTCTTTGGCCATTTCCCCTCTAAACTTTTTCCCTCTGTTCCCATTCAATCTTTTTTCTTTGTTCTCTTGGTGACCCATTTCCTGCTGTCCTTTGGGCCTCTTCCTTCCCCTCTTTAGTTTCTTCTCTACTCTGTTTTTAGATCTTTGCTCTTTCTTTGTGCCCTCCCTTTGCCCTACCCCCACTTCCAACAGTCATCTTCCACTCGTGCCTTGGCTTCATCCCCCATCTCTTGGCAGTATCCCATAGACTGTGACCACCCTGTGAGCAGCACTAGTGGGAGCTGCTTACTGTAGTGACTCCTTTTGTCTGACTAGCTCTTTGGCAAGAAGTCGCATCTGCTCACTGATCAGCAGGAAGTGAGCAAAGACATGCATAGAGTCTTTCTCCAGGTGTTTGGAGCACTGGGATGGAATGGGGAATTCAAACCCCAAGTCTGCATTATCTGTTCCTAAGCTACCAGCTCAGTCTAGGATAATCATGTTGGCCCAGTGGTGTTGGAGAAAGGCAACTCCTAAGTGACCTGCAGGACAGCTGTGCGCAGGGCCGGCTCCAGGCACCAGCTTACCAAGCAGGTGCTTGGGGCGGCCACTTCGGAGAGGGGCAGCACGTCCAGCTGTTCAGCGGCAATTCGGCGGACGGTCCCTCACTCCTGCTCGGAGCGAAGGACCTCCCGCCGAATTGCCGCCACAGATCACGATCGCAATTGCGATCGGTTTTTTTGTTTGTTTGTTTGTTTTTGTTTGGCTGCTTGGGGCAGCCAAAACCCTGGAGCCGGCCCTAGCTGTGTGTTGTGAAGTGAGGATAATGGAATGTCCTTTGAAGTTCCATTAAGTTAGGAGTAAGGAATTAAGTTATTGGATCCAGTCCCTGTAGTCTGCCTCTGCATTAACAAACCGCACAATTCTGCACCTGTGGCACCAATCCTGGAAGTTGTGGTATAGACGAGGCTCCAATATTTTACCACCAGATTTTCCACAAAGGTTAGGAAACACTGGTGACATCTGAGTCCTCTCTACATTATTTTCCACCACTTCCTCCACTGGCGATGAAGCTTGCTAGTGTACACAAGGCCAGGTAGCACATCTACTCTAGAGAGCTACTGCATTGCTAACTGAACCAGTGGGATTGCCCTAGTACCAATGGCAAGGGTGCAGTTCTATCCCACACAACACAGCTCTCTAGTCAAGTGTTGTAGGTGTCTTCTCTTCTGGATACCTAGCCCATAGCTGTCCAGAGGGGCATATTGTGCCTCTTGTCTTTGGCTCTGCAGATACCCTCTGTGGAGCTCTTGCTTCTGAAGCCTTGTTTCAATGCCATGGCGGCACTCCATGGCTTTTCTGGGCTCTTCTCTGCACTTGTCTTGGTGCTCAAAAGCAGAGTGACTGTGTCCTCAAATTCTTGTTTCTTGAACTCCATCTCATAAATCCCTTTCAGTGTCACTCTGAAGGCCAAGATTCTCTCATTCTCTGCAAGCAGATTAGGCCAGTGCTCTGCCCCTAAGGGGGGTTGGAGGCTAGGCCGATCTATTCTGTGGTGGGCCACCTTTCTAGAATCTAGATTGTGTCCTTGGTGATGGTGGTGGTCTGAAAGGAGGAGAAAGAGGTAAAGAGGCCTACTGATACACTATCCACCAGCACATATCCAACAATATGACCCAAGCAACTTTTTTAGTTCTTTCCAATTACAAAGTCTTTATGGAAGTCATTTCATCTTGAGATTCAACATGGTAATGACCATGGACTCCCTTACATTTGATTTACTGTTGTCCCCTTGATAGAGGCGCGTAGGGGGGGGCGGGGGGGAAACCGTATAGAGAAGTACAAAATTGACCGACATTGGGTTACTTACTGCAGGAGCCTGGACAGAACCTCTCTGCTGAGGGTTTTCACGAGGGAAAGAAAGGCTCTATTAGAGTGAATGGCTGATGATCTCATGCAGATGACACAGGATCCACTCTGGAACTGCTTAGGCCTAGGGAGTTTCTGCAGTGGTATGGGGAAATGAACATTCCCTCTTAAATTAAGTGCCACGCTAGATCTTGGGCTTTAATGGAGATTTTCTCAGATTACCCCTGTGGACTGTGGGAGAGTAAAAGCTAAAATCAACTGTCCTGTTAGTTTGTTGCCCCAGACCTGCTGGCTGGCAGTAGGAGTCTCAGAAATAGCTGTATTTCAACCAGCACCACCCCCTTGCCTGTGATTGCTTTCAAGCAAATGGCAGGATGACTTAATATTGTCTGAAACTAACTCAGGCTTCTCAGATGGCTGAAGTGCTGGAATGTTGTTTGGTTCAATACCAATGGGGCAGGTTTTTCTCCCAGTTCTGGAGCAGCTGATGGCATCCTATCTTTCTTGGATTGCACCTTCTTTTTCTTGCACGATGTCCTGAAATGATACTCTGCTGAGCAGAACCGTTAGGCCTGCAGTCGTAAACCAAGGTATTCCAAACCATACAGCTCAGTAGGGGCCATAATCTCTTAATCACCCCAAATATGAACAAGAGCCCTGTCACCTGCCTTGTGCTAGCTTACAGCTTAGTTGTATGAAGGCTTCTTCTGAGACATGCCCCAAAATTGGCTGTCACACTGATCTAAAAGGAGTGGTTACTGGTGACAGGTGCATGCAAATGTGAGCTAAAGTTTGTGCAGCCCAATAACAGGTGACCTTGGGTCAGCAGAATCCAGAAATTTTCAGGAGGGATACATAAGAGTTAGTTGGTGCTGTAGTGAGGTGGCCTGGCTCCCGACGGCCCCAGAGAGAGAGGAACC
>NW_020665188.1:5463447-5561532 GCF_002925995.2 Terrapene triunguis | reverse complement strand
CCCAACTCCTGAGGCAAGGACTGGCGCCCTAAACACTAACCCTAAGTGTTAGGTGCCCCGCCCTGATTGAGGGCCGGGGCTTAGCTATTAGCGTTATTGGCGCTCAGCCTGTGAGAAGGATCTGAGCCCCAGGACCCTTGTGTATTGCCCCGCCTTGAGCTAGCGGCTGGGCTTATTGGACTTTGCTAAGTGCTCAGTTCCGGCTGCAAGAACCAGAGCTTAGGACTGGTTTGCTGCCCAGCCCTGACAGGGCTGGAGCTCCTTGCAGCGGCAGGGTGCCTTTTGTTTAGCCCTGCCTGAGGGGCGGAACCCCAAGACCTACGGGACCCGAAGACTGATCCAGGCCGTGTAGTGAGGTGGCCTGGCTCCCGACGGCCCCTGATAGGGCACGACCCCCGCACCGGACCATTACAGGTGCACTGTGGTGGAAAAGCTAATTGCACCAGTAGAGCTATTATGCCAGTATTTGATGTCTACCCTGGCACAGCACCAGTGTAAATTGACACAGGGGGAAGGAGAGGGAGACAGCAGGACTGGAGACAACACCGTGTTGTTAGCCTTGTTCAGAGCAAGTGCAGTCCAGTTGTGGTATGATTGCCTGCATCTGGTTCATAGCAATTTTGGATATCTAATGTGATGGGCATGCTGGGAAGTTCATACTTAGCATGCCAAAATTCTCTATGCAGACAGTTTGCCAGCTGAGTTTCGTTGCTTGAAGCATGCCAAACACTAAGTTAATTTCTCCAACATGAAGGTGATTGCTGTACATCTGGCAAGTCAAGTGAGGTGTCACCTGTCTATTATGGGGAGAACACTATGCGTTTCACCAACTCCCTCTAGGCTAACAGAGGTGGTCCTACAGACACTTCATCTTGACAGCCTGCTCAGCTTTAAGGAACAGGTTCCATAAACCAGGAAGTATTGGGCATTGATCATTGTGAGAAAGATTATGGACCCCCGGCAGGCAAGGAATGTAGGGAGTTGCTAGCTCAGCAGAACCTGTGGCTAACTCCAGAGTTGTCTGGAACTCAATATAGCTTCACAGAATAGACACAACCTACGTCTTTATGCTAAAGGAAACCCTACAGCCTCGCTGTCCTTCTGTGACAAGCCCAGCTCTGTGCACATCAACTGCAGTGATGCAAAACAGGTATGTAGGCTGAAGTATGGCCACACCCTAATAAAGCCCAACCTGCCAGATACAAAGTTGTTCTCAACCACAGTGGTCACATTGAGGAAATTGATGGCAGAAGGAAAAGGGCTCTGGAAGTAACTGACATGTGCAGCAAAAATATCTTGCTGGTAGTGGTACACAGTCCCTCTTGCCTCACCTTTTGCTAAAAAACCTGCTAGATCACCAGTGGAAAAATTACCTAATTTTGTAAGCTATAGCCAAAAATTCCTGGGAAAACTCCCACAGCAGTATGAGCAAGCAACTCAATCTTTCACAATGAGCTAATCTCTGTATCTGAGATATGAGTGAGTAGACACACCCTGAGAGCTAATGCAAAACACCCATTAAAACCTAGAATGGGAATATTCCTCACTGTCCCTTTGCCTTTATTAAAATACACTAGGGGAAGTGCAGGCAGTAAAATGCTGTGTCCAGTACATATTACTGTTGCTGATCAGAATTAGGATCTCCTCTGTCATCTTCAGTTAAATGTCTCCACTTTTAAGATGTGCTATCAGTTGCATAGGATCAAGCTTGTATAACTGGGTCAAAATCTGCCCTTAGTGATAAGTTCTGTACATCCAGATCTACACAAGTTTTACAGAGAGCTGAGTTTGGTTTGCTGACTACTACGCAGTTTGGTAAGTCTTCAGTTAGAAAGAGGTAAGCTGGTAAAAAGCAACTTTTATAAATAAAAAAATAAAACTAGCTCACAGCAACTAATTTACCTGCTTCTGAATATAAAAATTGTATTGCAAGAGTTGATACCACAACTCTATAAAGACTACTGGATACATTCCATTTCCTTGATTTACACATCTGAAGGAAGTTATGTTCTCCAGCCCAAATAATTGGAATCATTCCTCTGGAATCCAACAATTAAAATTCTCATTTTAAAAGTATCTTGCATATACTGAATAACATTGATCCTTTCCCTCTTTTTCTCAAGTTCTTTTTGCATATTGCACATTATGGGCAGAGTCCTTATAGATCTTTGTGTATATTTGTGCATACTTATCATGTATAATGACAATTTCAATCAGAAAAAAATTATGTAATCCCACTATCCATTCCAAAGTAACTAATACATACAATTAGAGAAGGTCAAAACAGAAAACATTGGTGACTATTCTTGAGAAAATGTGTCCTTTTTCTTATGTACAATTTTAAAATTAGTTATTTTCACCACCTATATGTACAATGTTCTTTACATGTTCAAAGTAAACCATGCAACCTCCCTTTGAGGGAACTAAGTATTAGACTCACTTTGCAGATGGGAAATTGAAGCAAGTCTTTGTCAGAACCAGGATTAAAACTCAGGACTTCCCGACTCCCAAATGTGTGTTTATTTCTCTAGTGCAGGCCATGATCAGTGGATAATCTCAGTATTTGACAGTTCTTCTTCAAGTGCTGTTCCTGTGGGTGCTCCACTCCAGGTGATGTTGCGTCCTGGCGCCGTTGATCAGAGATCTTTGGTAGCAGTGCCTGGTTGGGCCGCGTGTGCGCAGCTGCTGTCTTGCAGTGTCGTTTGAGTCTGTGCAGTGCACGCATGGCCCGACCCCTTCAGTTCCTTCTCAACCGTCCTCAGCTGAAGACGGAGCTTGGGGCAGTGCTGTAGCCCTCTATTGACAGAAAAAATTAGATAAGATTAACTCAGTTTTACCTTCCCTTTAGATAAGTTAGTTAATAGTTTAAAAAAAAACTTTTTTTCCCGTTTTTCTTCAAGCCCGCTGCTCCCCGCAGAGCAAAAACCTTGATACGTATTTTTGGTCCACTGCAACCTCTCACTCTTTTACTTTAACATGCCAGGCTCTCCTGGTTTTAAAAAATGCAGCTCCTGCAATGAGACAATGCTGCACTCTGACGGACACTCACTCTGAGTGCGGTGCCTCGGAGAGACGCACATTCCAGCCAAGTGCTCCCACTTAAAAAACGTAAAGGCAAGGGCCCGACGTGTTTAATGATCCTTATGGAGAAATCTCTCCAGCCCGGATCAGAGAAGGACGTATCTAAACCTTCTCCCAAGTGCTCTCCCTCCCAATCAGAATCGACCAAGAGCATGGCTCCACCCTCTTAGGAGAAGAGGAAGCGAGCCTTGACCTCCCTACACAGGGAACTGACTAAAAAGAAGCAGTCCCCTGCGAGGTCACTATCAGCAGTGCCGATGGCCTCGACAGCCAGCACCTACAACTCTCCCGGCACCTCAGGCACCAGGCGCACCGTCCATAAGACGAAGGAGGCGAGACATGAAACTACCCATGTCTCCTCCTCAGCGCTGACGGCACTGACACCCTCGTTGGAACCGGCACTGGACACACAGCCACCTCCGGTGCTGACACGACCCTCGGTACTGGCACCAGCAAACCTCCCGGCACCGGCAGACGGAACCTTAATGGGGCCACTGGCACCTACTAAAGTGAAATACAAGATGCCTAAACCATTGGAATCCAATCACAACCCACCGGCACCGCAACAATTCTTAACGCAGAGAGACATTTCTGTAGCACTGGTGCCAGAATCACCTTTACTCGGCACCAAGGGTTCTATTTTAACCCAACCAATTTCATCCATGGCATATTCAGTGTTCACCGATAGTGATAATGATGACCAAAACCAAGAGGAGCAAGTGT
Source organism: Terrapene triunguis (assembly GCF_002925995.2). NCBI lineage: Eukaryota > Metazoa > Chordata > Testudines > Emydidae > Terrapene > Terrapene triunguis. The sequence goes on along the minus strand of NW_020665188.1, from coordinate 5,557,728 downwards.
TCTCACCGCCAGATTCTCCTACACCCCCACATAAACACACCACTGGGGCTTTACTATACAAAGAACAAGCACAATGGCCATGGTATGACCCTCCATGGATGGGCCCCCACAAGCCATATCCAATGCAATGGCCACCATGGGACGCATGGGCAGCTTATAAGGCTCACCATGCCCGCACTTCCTCACACCCAGGGCACAACTTTGGTCCCAACCGGTATTCCCTGTGCAGCCTACATCCATGGACACAGAGGACCCATCAGAGGACCTGAGGAAGAGGCCGTATCTGAGACAGTGTTCCCAGAACACAACTCCTCCTAGTCTCCAGATCATAGAATCATAGAATATCAGGATTGGAAGGGACCTCAGGAGGTCATCTAGTCCAACCCCCTGCTCAAAGCAGGACCAATCCCCAACTAAATCATCCCAGCCAGGGCTTTGTCAAGCCTAACCTTAAAAACCTCTAAGGAAGGAGATTCCACCACCTCCCTAGGTAACCCATTCCAGTGCTTCACCACCCTCCTAGTGAACATTTTTTTCCTAATATAAAACCTAAACCTCCCCCACTGCAACTTGAGACCATTACTCCTTGTTCTGTCATCTGCTACCACTGAGAACAGTCTAGATCCATCCTCTTTGGAACTCCCTTTCAGGTAGTTGAAAGCAGCTAGCAAATCCCCCCTCATTCTTCTCTTCTGCAGACTAAACAATCCCAGTTCCCTCAGCCTCTCCTCATAAGTCATGTGCTCCAGCTCCCTAATCATTTTTGTTGCCCTCCGCAGGACTCTTTCCAATTTTTCCACATCCTTCTTGTAGTGTGGGGCCCAAAACTGGATACAGTACTCTAGATGAGGCCTCACCAATGTCGAATAGAGGGGAATGATCACGTCCCTCGATCGGCTGACAATGCCCCTATTTATACAGCCCAAAATGCCATTAGCCTTCTTGGTAACAAGGGCACACTGTTGACTCATATCCAGCTTCTCATCCACTGTAACCCCTAGGTCCTTTTCTGCAGAACTGCTTCCTAGCCATTTGGTCCCTAGTCTGTAACAGTGCATGGGATTCTTCCGTCCTAAGTGCAGGTACTCTGCACTTGTCCTTGTTGAACCTCATCAGATTTCTTTTGGCCCAATCCTCTAATTTGTCTAGGTCCCTCTGTATCCTATTCCTACCCTCCAGCATATCTACCATTCCTCCCAGTTTAATGTCATCTGCAAACTTGCTGAGAGTGCAGTCCACGCCATCCTCCAGATCATTAATGAAGATATTGAACAAAACTGGCCTCAGGACCGACCCTTGGGGCACTCCGCTTGAAACCGTCTGACAACTAGACATGGAGCCATTGATCACTACCTGTTGAGCCCGACAATCTAGCCAGCTTTCTATCCACCTTATAGTCCATTCATCCAGCCCATACTTCTTTAACTTGCTGGCAACAATACCGTAGGAGACCGTATCAAAAGCTTTGCTAAAGTCAAGGAATAACACATCCACTGCTTTCCCCTCATCCTCAGACCCAGTTATCTCCTCATAGAAGGCAATTAGGTTAGTCAGGCATGACTTGCCCTTGGTGAATCCATGCTGACTGTTCCTGATCACTTTCTTTTCCTCTAAGTGCTTCAGAATTGATTCCTTGAGGACCTGCTCCATGATTTTTCCAGGGACTGAGGTGAGGCTGATTGGCCTGTAGTTCCCCGGATCCTCCTTCTTCCCTTTTTTAAAGGTGGGCACTACATTAGCCTTTTTCCAGTCATCCGGGACCTCCCCCAATTGCCATGAGTTTTCAAAGATAATGGCCAATGGCTCTGCAATCACATCCACCAACTCCTTTAGCACCCTCGGATGCAGCGCATCCGGCCCCATGGACTTGTGCTCGTCCAGTTTTTCTAAATAGTCCCGAACCACTTCTTTCTCCACAGAGGGCTGGTCACCTCCTCCCCATACTGTGCTGCCCAGTGCAGCAGTCTGGGAGCTGACCTTGTTCGTGAAGACAGAAGCAAAAAAAGCATTGAGTACATTAGCTTTTTCCACATCCTCTGTCACTAGGTTGCCTCCCTCATTCAGTAAGGGGCCCACACTTTCCTTGACTTTCTTCTTGTTGCTAACATACCTGAAGAAACTTTCTTGTTACTCTTAACATCCCTTGCTAGCTGCAACTCCAAGTGTGATTTGGCCTTCCTGATTTCACTCCTGCATGCCTGAGCAATATTTTTATACTCCTCCCTGGTCATTTGTCCAATCTTCCACTTCTTGTAAGCTTCTTTTTTGTGTTTAAGATCAGCAAGGATTTCACTGTTAAGCCAAGCTGGTTGCCTGCCATATTTGCTATTCTTTCTACACATCGGGATGGTTTGTTCCTGCAACCTCAATAAGGATTCTTTAAAATACAGCCAGCTGTCCTGGACTCCTTTCCCCATCATGTTATTCTCCCAGGGGATCCTGCCCATCAGTTCCCTGAGGGAGTCAAAATCTGCTTTTCTGAAGTCCAGGGTCTGTATTCTGCTGCTCTCCTTTCTTCCTTGTGTCAGGATCCTGAACTCGACCATATCATGGTCACTGCCTCCCAGGTTCCCATCCACTTTTGCTTCCCCTACTAATTCTTCCCGGTTTGTGAGCAGCAGGTCTAGAAGAGCTCTGCCCCTAGTTGGTTCCTCCAGCACTTGGGATGTATTCACGGCCAGTAAAGCTACTGGAATGTAGTCAAGCAACATCCGTTCTTTATCTCTCTGTGTTATCCTCTGGAGAGTGATATCATTCATGGTCACCTGGTTGAAATAGGGGAATTTTATTAAGGAGACATTCAGAGGTGGCCATTCCTGCTGGGCTGTGTGCCTGTGGCTGAAAAGAAATCATCCCCACTGTTAGCCACGCGGTGGAGGGAGCGGTGAAGCGATCATCCCAGAGAATGGAGGGGGGGTTAGTTGGGTTTGTGCTGCAGGTTAACCCGAAAACCGCAGCCCCTCCTTTTAAATGGCCAACCCATTTTAAATGGTCAACCCAACTCTCCCTTTTTTTCCTCCCGCAGCTGCAAATGTTTCAACACTCCCCCTATCATCTCCATCCCAGAGGCTAGCGCAGATAAGAAGGCGAAAAAAACGCACTTGCGATGAAATGTTCTCTGAGCTCATGCAGTCCTCCCACACTGAAAGAGCCCAGCAGAATGCGTGGAGGCAGACAATGTCAGAGTCCAGGAAAGCACAAAATGAACGCGAGGATAGGAGGATAGATGTCTGGAGCGAGAGGATAGATGTCTGGAGCAAGAGGAGCGGTGGCGGCAGCGTGATGAGAGGAGTCGGGATGCAATGCTGAAGCTACTGGAGGATCAAACTGATATGCGCTGGCGTATGGTTGAGGTGCAGGAAAGGCAGCAGGAGCACAGACCGCCGCTGCACCCATGTGTAACCAACCGCCCTCCTCCCCAAGTTCCATAGCCTCCTCACCCAGATGCCCAAGAACGCGGGGGGGGCGGGCCTCCGGGCACCCAACCACTCCACCCCAGAGGACTGCCCAAGCAACAGAAGGCTGGCATTCAATAAGTTTTGAAGTGCAGTGTGGCCTTGTCCTTCCCTCCTCCCCTCCTCCATCACCCCACCCGGTACTTCCCTCCTCCACCACCCTTCCCGGGCTACCTTGGCAGTTATCCCCCTATTTGTGTGACGAATTAATAACGAATGCATGAATTTGAAACAACAATGACTTTATTCCCTCTGCAAGCGGTGATCGAGGGGGGAGGGGAGGGCGGTTGGCTTACAGGGAAGTAGAGTGAACCAAGGGGGCAGGTTTTCATCAAGGAGAAACACACAGAACTTTCACACCGTAGCCTGGCCAGTCATGAAACTGTTTTTCAAAGCTTCTCTGATGCGCAGCGCGCCCTGCTGTGCTCTTCTAACTGCCCTGGTGTCGGGCTGCGCGTAATCAGCGGCCAGGCGATTTGCCTCAACCTCCCACCCCGCCATAAACGTCTCCCCCTTACTCTCACAGATATTGTGGAGCACACAGCAAGCAGTAATAACGATGGGAATATTGGTTTTGCTGAGGTCTAACTGAGTCAGTAAACTGCGCCAGCGCGCTTTTAAACGTCCAAATGCACATTCTATCACCATGCTGCACTTGCTCAGCCTATAGTTGAACAGCTCCTGACTACTGTCCAGGGTGCCTGTGTATGGCTTCATGAGCCATGGCATTAAGGGGTAGGCTGGGTCCCCAAGGATAACTATAGGCCAGGGGTTCTCAAACTGGGAGTGGGGACCCCTCAGGGGGACGTGAGGTTATTACGTGGGGGGGTCGCGAGCTGTCAGCCTCCACCCCAAACCCCGCTTTGCCTCCAGCATTTATAATGGTGTTAACTATATAAAAAGTGTTTTTAACTTATGGGGGGGAGTCGCACTCAGAGGTTTGCTATGTGAAAGGGGTCACTGGTACAAAGTTTGAGAACTACTGCTATAGGCATTTCAACATCCCCAACAGTTATTTTCTGGTCTGGAAAGTAAGTCCCTTGCTGCAGCCGTTCAGACAGACCAGAGTTCCTGAAGATGCGAGCATCATGTATCTTTCCCGGCCATCCCATGTTGATGTTGGTGAAACGTCCCTTGTGATCCACCAGTGCTTGCAGCACCATTGAAAAGTATCCCTTTTGGTTTATGTATTGGCTGCCTTGGTGCTCCGGTCCCAAGATAGGGATATGCGTTCCGTCTATCGCCCCAAAACAGTTAGGGAATCCCATTGCAGCAAAGCCATCCACTATGACCTGCACATTTCCCAGAGTCACTACCCTTGATAGCAGCAGCTCAGTGATTGCGTTGGCTACTTGGATCACAGCAGCCCGCACAGTAGATTTGCCTGCTCTAAATTGATTCCCAACTGACAATGCTGTCTGGCATTGCAAGCTTCCAGAGGGCTATCGCCACTCGCATGTGAACTGTGAGGGCTGCTCTCATCTTGGTATTCTTGCTCTTCAGGGCAGGGGAAAGCAAGTCACAAAGTTCCATGAAAGTGCTCTTACACATGCGAAAGTTTCGCAGCTACTGGGAATCATCCCAGACCCGCAACACTATGTGGTCCCACCAGTCTGTGCTTGTTTCCCGGGCCCAGAATCGGTGTTCCACGGCATGAACCTGCCCCATTACCACCATGATGTCCAAATTGCCAGGGCCCGTGCTTTGAGAGAAGTCTGTGTCCATGTCCTCATCACTCTCGTCACCGTGCTGCCATCGCCTCCTCTCCTGCTTTTGCAGGTTCTGGTGCTGTATATATTGCAGGATAATGCGCAAGATGTTTATAGTGCTCATAACTGCTGCGGTGATCTGAGCAGGCTCCGTGGTATGGCGTCCGAAGGAGAGCAGAGTGGCAGCGGAAGTGTGACAATGGTTTGCGGCCCTATTGCACCGTCTGCTGCCAGAGCAGGAGAGCAGAGTGGCAGTGGAAGCGTGACGATGGTTTGCAGCCCTACTGCACCGTCTGCTGCCAGCAGCACCCAGGACACAACAGCGGCGGCTGAGCTGAGCGGGCTGCACGCTTGCCGTGGTATGGCGTTTGCACGGAAAAAAGGCGCGAAATGATTGTCTGCCATTGCTCTCACGGAGGGAGGGGCGACTGACGACATGTACCCAAAACCACCCATGACAATGTTTTTGCCCCATCAGGCAGTGGTAGCTCAACCCAGAATTCCAATGGGTGGCGGAGACTGCGGGAACTGTGGGGTAGTTATCCACAGTGCAACGCTCCGAAAGTCAACGCTAGCCTCGGTACTGTGGATGCACTCCACCGACTTAATGCGCTTAGTGGGGACACACACAATCGACTGTATAAAATTGCTTCCTAAAAAATTAACTTCTATAATTTTGACCTAATTTCGTAGTGTAGACATACCCCTAGTCTATACATAGTTACATAGTTTCATTAGTTCCTCTTAGAGGTTTTTCTTCAAAAAAAAAAAAAAAAAAGGGGGGGGGGAAAGAGAAGAAAGACTTTTTCTCTCCTTAATGCCCCATTTGGGAACAGTTTCTACAGTTTACCATTACAATTAACTCCCACCCTTATCTCTCGAGAGGCAGGAGAGGCTTAACTGCAGTCATGCCGGGCTCAACAGGATTTAAAAAGTGTGACTCCTGCCGTGAACCGATGCAGGTCTCTGACGGCCACACATCCTGCATTTGCTGTCTGGGAGAAACTCCTATCTCCCAGAAATGCATACATTGCACCAACTTAATGACAAGGGCAAGACATGACAGGGATCTCTGCTTGAAAATGCTTCTGCTGGAGAAATCCCTCTAACCTCCGCAAGAGACGACCTCCGGGAAGTCTCATAAACTGAGATCCCTGAGCAATGATAAGGCTCCGACTTCCAAAACTGTCAGGAAGCGAGCCTTGACCTCTCCAGCAAGGGTCTCTCAGAAAAAGAGAGCTTTCCCAGCGAGGTCTTTACCCTCAGTGCTCCACTCATCCAGAGTGAGCACTTACGAGGCACCGGGCTCCTCCAGCACCATCCCTCAGCGGACCCCTGCTGAGCCCCAACACGCGGCACCTGAGTTGAGACGTCAAGTCTCCTCCACAGCACCGACTACCCCGGTGCAGAGCGCAGCACAGGCAGTGGCACCGCAATCAATGCTGCCGCCACCGGCACTGACCCAAGACTTGCTGCCGCCTAACAAGCCGAATCCAGCACCGGTCAGCGCTCCAACAGTCAACCGCAGCCCCAAGGTGGGACCAGCGCAACTCCTGCGTCCTGCTGACATAGCAGTTTCTTCGGCACCGCAATCACCACTGCTTGGCACTGAACACTCCCCGAGCTACATAGCATGGTACCATCCTTCATCTCCTGCACACTCTCCATGCATAGTAGCGAGAAAGGAGATGTGCAGGACAACTGCTTCCCCTTTCAACTTTCATCCCCATTGCAGATGAGACCTACATGGAACGCTGTGAAGCCTAAGCCTCATCCCTCCGAGCATTCACAGCCCTGGTATGCACAGCACTGGCCTTACCCATTACCACCTTACCCCATGCAATGGCCACAATGGGGTCCTTGGTCCACATACCGGAACCCCTATTCTGGTCCCCCTTCCCCAGCAACAAGAGGTTCCAGAGTACACCCATCATTACCACACAGAGAAACCTCTGACCCCCCTAAGACAGAGATAGAAGAGGAAGAGATACTATCTCAGGCAGACCTGGATGATTCACCACCTGCCCCACACTCATCTTCTGCACCAGATGAAGCAGTGACGCAGTCTACCCCTACGACACCAGATGACCTGAAACGGTTCCAAGAACTCTTCAAAAGAGTAGCAAACATCCAAGAAATTGCCTTACATGAGGTGCAGGAGAAACAATATAAATTTTTAAAAATCTTACAACTGGCATCATTGACCAAGATTGCTCTCCCCATGGATGAGGCTATAATGGAGCCTGTGGAGGTAATGTGGCAAACATTGGCATCAGCACCACCCACCAACAAAAGGGCTGACGGAAAATACTTCGTTCCAGCCAAAGGCATGGAATTTTTGTTTTCACACACTCAAGCCTGTTCTCTGGTAGTAGAGGCTGCGAATCAGCACAATAAACAGCCTCATTTCCAGCCTCAGTGCAAGATAAAGAACACAAGAGACTGGATCTCTTTGGGTGGAAAGTTTACTCGACAGCCAGCCTTCTGCTCAGAGTTGCCAACTATTCTGCTCTACTAGCAAATTACGACTACTCTAACTATAGTAAAATACAAGAGCTCGTGGAGGACCTCCCCGAGCATAAATGTCCTCAACTCAATGCCATTATCAACGAGGGTCAGTTAATAGCCCGCACAGCACTGCAAGCCTCAATGGATATAGCGGACACAGCTGCCCGAACAACCGCAACAGCTGGTTATGAAAAGAACATCATGGTTGCAGGCTTCAGGAATTCCAAAAGAACTACAGCTAAAAGTGGAGGACCTCCCCTTCAATAGGGATAAACTAGTCTCGTCTCAAACAGATGACGTCCTCCATACCATGAAGGCCTCCCGAGCGACGCTGCGTACACTAGGCATACACCCACCGCCTGACAAACCCTCGTTTTACACCATACCAGAGGTCACGAGACACCTCGTTTAACCATCAACAACCATGATACTTCACTCAGAACAGACCCAACGGGCTCAGAGATGACGAGCTCCACAGAACCAGGCCTTGTCCACCCGTCCATCTACATCTAAGCCACAATTTTGAAGTCTTGGTCGAGGGTATGCACAACCTCCCCACACCTCTAGCGCCAACAGATACCCCATCCCACAATTTTGATCACTGCCCATTTTACCATGCCTGGGCTGTGATAACCACAGATCAATGGGGTTTGGAGATCATACAATCTGGCTACACCATTCCTCTCACAGCCATCCTCCCTCCCCTCCCCCATCCCTCTTCAGGGACCCCTCTCACGAGCACCTTCTGCAACAGGAAGTAGACCACTTCCTACTGCTGGGTGCTGTAGAATCAGTACCACATCAATACTGAGGGAGGGGTTTTTATTCCAAATATTTCCTGACAGAGAAGAAAGGAGGGGGATGGAGACCAATCTTAGATCTCCGAAAACTCAACAGGTTTGTACTCAACCACAGGTTCAAAATGGTCACTCTGACCACAATAATCCCAGCGCTAGACAGGGGGGACTGGTTTGCAGTCCTCGACCTCCAAGATGCATACTTCCATATTACAATACATCCTGTCCACAGACGGTTCCTGAGGTTCACAGTAGGACCCAACCACTATCAATACAGGATCCTTCCCTTTGGACTGTCCACTGCTCCCCGCGTATTCTCAAAAATGCTCGTCGTAGTAGCAGCACATTTACGACGCAAAGGAGTCATAATCTTCCCTATTTGGATGATTGCCTTCTCAAGGGTGCCAGCTGACAAGAAACAGCAGGCATGCTGAAGACCACAGTAGACCTGTTTCACCAGCTAGGTCTGTAGATAAACGAAAAGAAATCCACCCTGGAACCAACCCAGTGATTGGAGTTTATCGGAGCCGACCTAGACTCCATATAAGCCAAGGCAATATTGCCAAACCACAGATTCACTACATTGACCAATCTTATTTCCATGGTGACCATCAGCCCACAAACTTCAATGAGGACATGCCTTCAGATTCTGGGACATATGGCAGCTACGACTTTCGTAGTAAAGTATGCCAGACTCCATATGTGCTGTCTGCAGCACTGGTTGAGCACGGTCTATGCACCCAGCAAACACTCTCTCAACAGACGTGTGACACTACCACCAACGGTTATCCTCTCCCTACAGTGGTGGACACAACCACGGAATATATGCTCTGGGATTCCCTTTCAACAAGACCCACCATCAGTGACTATTACAACAGATGCCTCCCTGATAGGTTGGGGTGCCCACTTGGGTCACCACAATGTACAAGGCAAGTGGTCTGCGACGGAAACCCGACTACATATCAATCTCTTGGAACTCTGCGCGGTACACAATGCGTGCCGACACTTCCTCCCACTCATATGAGAAACCTCAATCTCTATTCTCACTGACAATGTGGCGTACATGTTTTACATCAATCGCCAAGGAAGAGCCAGGTCTCACTCGCTATGCGTAGAAGCCATGAATTTATGGAATGTCTGCATCCACAACAATATAAACATCACAGCATCATACCTACCAGGGTGCCAAAACACTACAGCTGACAACCTCAGCAGGCACTTATCACAGGAACACGAGTGGGAAATCCATGACAGTGTTCTCGACACAATATTCCAAAAATGGGGTCACTCAGTAATTGACCTTTTCGTCTCAGTAACAAATCACAAACGTCCACTATTTTGTTCCAGGGAAGGCCTGGCACCGGGATCATTAGGGGATGCCTTCCTCATCCTGTGGAACACATCACTCATGTATGCCTTCCTGCTGATACCACTGATCCCACAGGTCATCTGCAAGCTACGACTTGACAGAGCATACATCATTCTCATTGTCCCCACATGGCCCAGACAGACTTGGTTTCCGTACCTTCTCACGTCTAGCAGTCTGTGCCCCACAACCGCTGCCTTTCCGGATGGACCTCCTGTCCCAGAACAAGGGCCTGATGCTCCATCCAGACCCAGCGAAACTCCATCTCAAAGCGTGGCTCCTGTCTGGTTCCAACATGGGGAATTGAACTGTTCGGAGAAAGTAAAACAGGTATTACTAAATAGCCATCGCCTCACCACTAGAAATACTTACCGCCACAAGTGGAGAAGATTCTCCCTTTGGTGTCAACAAAAACAGCTGGACATGACCAAGCTACCTCTATCTATGATCCTAGACTACCTACTAGAACTGAAGGAAACGGGGTTAGCCATAAGCTCTATTAAAGTACACCTCGTTGCCATTACGGCCCTCCACAAACAGATAGAAGGGGCTTCAATATTCGCTCACCCGATTACACTGCGCTTTCTAGCAGGTATACAGAACATGTACCCAGAAGTACGCCAACCTGCACCGCCAGGGGATCTCAATCTTGTGCTCAAATGTCTCACAAGACCACCCTTTGAACCTCTAGCAACCTGCTTGCTCCTTCATATGTCAATGAAGGTCGTATTCCTAGTGGCAATCACATCTGCAAGATGTGTAAGCGAAATAGGAGCACGGATGGCTGAACTACCATACACACTATTTACCAAACACAAAATCATGTTACGTCCTCACCCAAAATTCTTGCCCAAAGTGGCTACAAATTTTCATATTAACCAAACCATACACTTACCTGCCTTCTATCCCAAGCCACATAACAACTCTCAAGAAGCAACGTTGCACATGCTAGATGTCAGACGGGCTGTAACCTTCTACTTGGACAGAACTAAACCATTTCGCAAGTCACCAAGACTATTCGTCTCTACAGCAGAGCGCTCCAAGGGCTCTACAATATCGACCCAGAGACTTTCCAAAGGGTCTCTACCTGTATTCAAACTTGCTACCACCTGCATCACAAAGAACCCCCCGTGGGTATCAGATCCCACTCAACACGAGCCATGGCGACATCGATTGCATTCTTGAACAATGTCCCCTTAATAGATATTTGTAGAGCTGCAACCTGGACTTTGGAGCACACTTTTGCAAAGCATTACGCTATCACCCAAGGCCTTGTCTCAGATTCTATCGTTGGCCTTACAGTGCTCTCATCACACACTTATACATAACTCCTACCACCCTTGGAGGGGTACTGCTCTACAAGCACCTAGAGTGGAGCACCCACAGGGACACCACTCGAAGAAGAAGAAGTTACTCATCTTGTGCAGTAACGATGGTTCTTCGAGATGTGTGTCCCTGTGGGTGCTTGTAGTGGGGTGGCTGCCCCACTCCTGCAGAACAGGGGTTGAAAGCAGCCCTGGAGAGGGCTGTGGCTGGAAAAAAGAGTTAAAAGCAGCCAAGCTAGGCTGAGAGGGGAATCAGTCACAGCTGTGGCCAGCTCAATCAGGGCCTAGCTGGCCCTTATAAGAGGGCTGGGGGCCAGGAGCTGGAGACACACTCTCTCTAGCCTCCTGAGAGAAAAGGACCGGGCTGCCTGGGAAGCTGAGGAGGGTACCTACGGTGGAGCAGTGCTGGGGAAGGGCAGAGGGAGTTGGGGAGCTCCAGCCTAGCTAAGCCCCAGGCTGCAGGTCGAGTTAAGGGCCCACAAAAAGGGTACTAGGGCTGCAGAGGGGCAACCCAGGAATAGGCAGAGGCAGCTGGTCTGACCCCCCTTGCCGATGATGAGTGGTTTATAGACTGCAGTCTGCCCCAGTGAGCGGGGACTAGATGGTGACTGGCAGTAGCCACTGAGGCAAGGTGGGGATGGGGGGTTGGGGGATCCCCCGGGTGGGGAGACCCAGAGACTGTGGGAGTACTGCAGAGGGCAGAAACCTAAGAGAAGGGGCACTGGGGTCCAGGAGGGACACAGGGGCCAGTGGCAGGCGAGACATCAGCTGGCAGAGGGTGCTCCAGAGCTGGAAAAGAGCTAATTCCCTGGACAACCAGCAAGAGGCGCTGCACCAGTGAATCTTCGCCCCGCCACAGTGCTCCACTACCCACCTCCTCCCCTCTACTTCAGAGTTCACACAGCTGAGCTCTGCGGTAGAGAAGGAACAGAGGGGACGGTCAGGGGAGCGCACACTACAGGAGGTGCCAGTGGCTGCACAAGACGACTCCTGTGTGCGCCTTTCCCCTGACCGAGTACTGCTGCGAGAAATCTCCAATCTCCGGCGCAGGGATGCACTGACACGTAGAGTGGAGCACCCACAGGGACACACATCTCGAAGAACCATCGTTACTGCACAAGGTGAGTAACTTCTTCATAGGTGTCCCCTTCCACCAAAGACTTCCCTCCATCATGATCACTACAGATGCCTCCCTACTGGGCTGGGGAGCACACTTCGACCACTACACGATACAAGGAAGGTGGTCAACATTGGAATCACACCTACACATAAACCTTCTAGAACTCAGGGCAGTACGGAATGCCTGCCTTCACTTCCTACTGCTCATAAGAAACAAATTAATCCGAATAATGACATACAATATCACATGCATGCTTTACATCAACAGACAAGACGTGGCCTGATCGCATTCCCTATGCATGGAAGCGATGAAACTATGGAACTGGTGCATCCAGCATCACATCGACATCTCCGCTTCATACCTACTGGGATGTCAGAATACTACGGACGATACACTAAGCAGACGATATTCACAGGAACATGAATGGGAACTGAATTCGACGGTTGCAAAACAAATATTCCACCTATGGGGATTCCCGTCTATTGACCTATTTGCCACAACATGGAACCACGAATGCCCTCTCTTGCTCCAAAGCGGGGCACAGCTCTCCACTTTCTGGGAGATGCTTTCCTAATTCTATGGGACAAGACACTTATGTATGCATTCCCATTGATCTCACAAATACACAGGGTCCTACACAAGATCAGGGACAACAAAGCCAAGATTATCTTAATCACCCCAGTATGGCCCAGGCAGACCTGGTACCCTTACATGCTGCGCATGTCAGTCTGTCCTCCACAAACTCTCCTGATGAGGTCGGACCTCCTATCCCAAGACAACAGTCAGATCCCCCATCCACAGCTGCAGAAGCTCCACCTGAAAGTGTGGCTCCTCCATGGTTCCAAGTAGACGAGTTAACCTGTTCAGAACAGGTCAAACACGTATTACTGAATAGCAGACGGGACTCCATGCGCAATACTTACCTTCAAAAGTGGAAACGTTTCTCCCTATGATGCCTGCATAAAGGGCTCACTCCTTACACCACACCCCTTCCTGTAGTGCTGGATTACCTGGTAGAATTTAGGAATTCAGGACTATCATTCAGCTCTGTCAAAGTACATCTCATGGCAATTAATGCTTTTTACGACAGAATCGAAGGATTCTCGGCATTTACACATCCAACCACCAAATGCTTCCTCAAGGGGCTTCAGAACCTTTACCCCAAAATACACCCTCCCACACCCACGTGGGATCTGAACCTAGTCCTCCAGGGACTCATGAGGCCTCCCTTTGAACCCCTAGCTACCTCCTCTTTACTACACATGTCAATGAAGGTAGTATTCCTAATTGCCATCACATCGGCTAGAAGGGTGAGTGAAATAAATGCATTGATGGCCAATCCTCCCTATACAATCTTCTTTAAGGATAAGGTCACAATGCAACCTCACCCTAAATTCCTCCCGAAGGTGGTGTCCAAATTTCACATCAACCAGCTGATACCCCACCCCACGTTCTACCCTAAGCCCCACAAAACCTCACAGAAGACCGCATTACACATCCTTGATGTCAGAAGAGCAATAGCCTTCTATTTAGACAGAACAAAACCATTTTGTAAATCCCCTAGACTATTCGTCTCCACAACTGAACAATCCAAGGGTGCCGCTACAGCCAAGCAATGACTTTCCAAATGGATATCAGATTGTATTCAATCATGCTACCAGGCCCAGAACATAGAACCCCCTGCCGGGGTCAGGTTCCACTCTATTTGAGCCATGTCAACATCTGTGGCATTCCTACACAACGTACCCATTCTGGACATTTGCAAAGCCTCCATATGGGCATCAGATCACACTTTTGTCAAGCACTATGCCATCACACAGGATGCCAGGGTGGATGCCATAGTAGGCCTTATGTCCTCTCCGCTGCTACGATGCACATAATTCCAAAGTCCCCCCAACCATAGTGGGTACTGCTCTACATTCACCTGGAGTGGAGCACCCACAGGGACAGCACTCGAAGAAGCAGAGAGGGTTACTCACCTTGTGCAGCAACAGGTACTTTGAGATGTGTGTCCCTGTGGGTACTCCACTACCCACTCTCCTCCCCTCTACTTTGGAGTTCAAGAACGAGGACTCTACAGTAGAGAAGTAACTGAGGGGGTTGGGCTGTGCACGCGCTGCACAGACTCAAACGACACCGTGAGATAGCAGCTGCGCACACGCGGCCCAACCAGGCACTGCTACCAAAGATCTCTGATCAATGGCACCGGGACGCACTGTCACCTGGAGTGGAGCACCCACAGGGACACACATCTCGAAGAACCTCAGTTACTGCACAAAGTGAGTAACCCTCTCTTTCTTTTTCAGTCATAAAATTTAAACTTTACATTGGGGCAGGAGATGTTGTCGTTGTGTTTGTACAGCGCCTAGGGCAATGGGATCCTGGTCCATTAGAGGGGATCCTAGATACAACTGCAGTTCTAATAATATAGTTTCATTTTAAGGCCAATAAGCACTGTAGATGTTGGAGCTGATGTTTTTTGGTCATGTAATTAGGGTCACTTACCACTAGGGGCCAATATATTACTGTGTTTCAAGATCCCTGACTCTAGTTTACTCATGCCTCTACATACAGGATATGTGTGGAACAATCTGCTTTTCTATTCTCAACTCTCTACTGGGCTTCAGAATAAGATGTACATATGGATCAGTAACCATCTTTGCTTTTGCATGCCTCATTGTATGTACGCCTTTCATTTTGCATTGTTGGGACAGAACTGCTACCTGCTGTAGGCTGAACCTTCCAGGCAATAGGAACCAGTTTGATCAAGTAAACTGTAAACTGATCAAACTAGGAGAAGTTGTAGAGCAAGTGTCTGCGTGTGTGTGTGCACATAGTAACACGTTGCATTTAATTTGTTTCTTTTAATTGTGTGACTTTCACTGATAACTGAAACTACAGACTTGTCTATAAAAAGTCAAGGTATGTGATGAAATCAAAGAACACTTTCTATAGTATCTGTTGTTTCTATCAGCAAGTTTACAGAATTTTTCCCCACATGCGTATGCACACACCAGTTTAACAGAATGGCAGACTAAGGAAAGGTTAAAGCCAGACACAAAGCCCAAGGCCAATGGGTTTTAAGCTTTTAATTAAAAGTGAACCGTAACATGTTAAAAGTGGGTCGAGCAATTTTTATCTACACCATGTTTTTTTCAAATCTGTGTTAGAGCTGTGTTCGGATCCTGCTGGGGAAAGTCTCCAGAGCAGTGTCCTAAAGGGGAATATTTTGAAAGCCTTGTTCAGCATTGGTGTGCTGTAAGAATACTGAAACAACATGGTGGTAAAAACACCAGCGCCCAATCTGTAGGATAGCTTCCTCTAGGGTAGAAAAATGCTTATGAATTTCCCTAGTTGGAACCGGCAGGTTTTTGCTAACATTTAGCACATTTGATGCCATTCCCATGTGGATAATGTGGATGTGATCAGTCAGTTTTGAAAGTAGTTTCCTTTAACATTGTTTTGGTAATGCTATTTAACTTTCTCAGTCCAGGTTCACTTGGCATTAGTGGGGTCAGAACTTTTACTGGAGTTTAGTGTTTGAAAGGAAAAGTCATCAAAGAATTTATACAGGAAAATTTGCTTTTACTACTCATCATTCATACTGATCATTTGAATCAAAGCTCAGTTTGCCCAAAACAGTTCCTCTTTGCCTTTTGCTTATGACGGTCAGCGTAAGGATCAAATTAGAATTTATTTCCTTTGATGTTTTCACAGGCAGAAACAAACTTTGCACCATCTGGAGTACAACTAGGCTGCAAATAAAAAAAAATTGACTAATTGTGCAGTGCTATTGAAACTTGATTGACTTCTCTTGGCTCTCTAGGTGATTTTGTTTGGCATACACATGGCTGCCTGAGGAAGTTCATATGTCCAGGGATTCAAATAGGCCTTGTCTGTGTTCCTCAAACTTGGGGCATATGGCAATGACTGAAAAACTTCCAGATAAGGAAGGAGAATTTCTGTACCTCTGTAGTGGTCTACAACTGACACTGCAGCATTGGCCCATGAGGGAGAGAGTTCTCCTCATGGAAAAGAATGGTAGTTGCCTTGCAGAAAATGGCTATCCTGGGGATTATTCCTAGCCAATTGGTCATCAGATTAGGGTAGGACAGTGAGCTGTAGCAGGCATATGACCAAAATGCTTGAGAATTACAGTTTGGGTGTTCTGCCTAAAGCCTTGTCTACACAGGGACATCCAGGAAAGTGGATTTGAAGAGGATAAATTAAACCACCCTAAACTCTTGTGTGAACACCCTCATTCAGAATTAATTCTGAATGAGGGTGTTCACACAAATACAGATTAATTTTCCTGGGTGGCCATGTGTAGACAAGCCCTAAATTAGCAATGTGCAGTGCACACACTGAGATGGATGGTGGGGAACTGGGGACGGATTGTACAAATCATTGGCCTAAATGTTATCATTGTTTCTATTTTAAGCCATATCTTCTTCTTGTGGTGTGCTTCTGTGTGTGTAGTAAATCAGTTTTAATAGTTGTCTGTATGTGTCACTTGTATGGTGAGGGATTTTATGAAGTAGAGAGAATTTGAGATGCATTAATTGCTCAATACTCATTACCATTTGCAACTATGTTTCTATTTATATATACCTTTTAGTTTTCTGTGGCTTATTAATCATTTTTATTTGTTCTGGTGAGGTATTAGGAGGAGGGAGTTGCTGTTGAATTGATATTAAAGTATAGTATGATTATACTAAAAAGGCACTTTTAATCATCTACTTTGTTATACAAACTCAAGCATAGAGTGCAGTTGCAATATCAAACCAAGGTGCTATATTTAACTACAAGGGCAATACAGTTGAGTCAGAGGACCCTAGGTAGGCATGCTTAACCACAAGCTAGCAGGGTTTCTGTGGAATTGGAGCTTCCTGATAACCTGGCTGCTTTCAATAAACCACAGAAAGGAATGTGAGTAAGTACTGCCTCTTAGGACATGGCTACACTTGCAGATGTAGAGCACTGTGAGTTAAACCAGCCCTTGGAGACCGCAGCAGGGAAAGCATTGCAGTGTGTTCACATTGTCAGCTGCAAGCGCACTGGCGTGGCCACATTTGTGGCACTTGCAGCGTCATTGGGAGCGTTGCATTATGGGCAGCTATTCCACAGAGCACCTCTTCCCACTCTGGCACTGTGGCTTGTGGGAAGGGTGTGGGGAGGTGTGGGGCTTTCTGGGTCCTGTCCCAATGCCCAGTGATGCATCACTTTGCATCCCAGCAATCCCTGTGCTTCCGTCCACATTTGGTGCCATCTTTCAAATTTTTTTGTACTGCGTGCTCTGTCTTCCCTTTCGGTCTGCGGGAATGGATCCCGAACTGCTGAGGAATATGCTGATGGGTCTCGCCAGCACGTCACGAATTGCAGTCGAGTTACTCCTTAAGCTACAAATTGACAGTGAGGAGTCCGACAATGATGTCGACTCGCATAACGCATATGACACGAGATTGCTTGTGGCATTCATGGACATCCTCATCACAGTGGAACGCCGCTTTTGGCTCAGGAAACAAGCACTGAGTGGTGGGATCACATCATCATGCAAGTCTGGGATGACGAGCAGTGGCTGCAGAACTTTCAGATGAGAAAAGCCACTTTCATGGGACTGTGTGCTGAGCTCGCCCTCACCCTGTGGCACAAGGACTCAAGATTGAGAGCTGCCCTGCCGGTGGAGAAGCGGGTGTGACGTTGCACTCTATATGATTTTATGAAAGTATGCTGATGAGTGTGAACATAATGTAACTAAAATATGATTCATGCAAAAGGTCTCTTGTAAGGTATCGTTACAAAGCTTATAATCTACTGAGTGTGGTCATCATATTTGTATAAATGTATCACTCTTGTATCAGAAACTAGAAATATGAAATATAACTCTGAGGGCCTATTGTAATTATGCAAAGCGTGGGCCATTAATGGTGGTTTGGAATCTTGATGGCTCCCATCAACCAGGACAACTGACTGTAGATGGCTGTGTTTTACCTGTAAGTCTTCCTGTATACGTGTGTGCTGGCAAGTAGGTAATGAAGTCTTACAGTGACATGTGATCATGTCACCTGAACTGGAATCCATCTTTAACCTGGTGCTTTTCCATTGAGAAGGAGGGAGTGGGAACCCAGAGAGGGACAAAGGATTCCCGCCTTATGCAAAAGATATATAAGTGGGTGGAACAGAACAAAAGGGGCAGCCATCATGAGAAATCCCCTAGCTACCACCTGAGCTGGAACAAGGGCTGTACCAGGGGAAAGGATTGTGCCCAGACTAGGAAGGCGTCCAGTCTGTGAAAGAAAGTTATTGAAACATCTCTGAGGGTGAAATTTTATCTGTATTCAGTTTTATTACTGTATTAGGCTTAGACTTGCGTGTTTTATTTTATTTTACTTGGTAATTCACTTTGTTCTGTCTTTTACTACTTGCAACCAGTTAAATCCTACTTTCTGTATTTAATAAAATCACTTTTTACTTATTAATTAACCCAGAATATGTATTAATACCTGGGGGGGGGAACAGCTGTGCATATCTCTCTATGAGTGTTATAGCGGGCGAACAATTTATGAGTTTACCCTGTATAAGCTTTATACAGGGTAAAACCGATTTATTTGGGGTTTGGACCCCATTGGGAGTTGGGCATCTGAGTGTTAAAGACAGGAACACTTCTCAAGTTGCTTTCAGCTAAGTCTGCAGCTTTGGGACACATGGTTCAGACCATGGGTCTGTGTTGGAGCAGACTGGCGTGTCTGGCTCAACAAGACAGGGTGCTGGAGTCTCAAGCTGGCAAGGAAAGCGGGCCAGAAGTAGTCTTGGCATATCGGTTGGCAGTTTCCAAGGGGGTTTCTGTGATCCAACCCATCACAGCGGGTGGCTATTGCAATCTGGAAGCTGGCAACTCTAGACAGCTACTCATCGATCGCTAACCAGTTTGGAGGGGGAAAGTCGACCGTTGGGATCGTGTTGATGCAAGTTTGCACAGCCATTAATCGCATCCTGCTCAAAAGAACCATGACTCTGGGTAATGTGCATGACATTTTGGCTGGCTTTGCACAAATGGGTTTCCCTAACTGCGGCGGGGCGATAGATGGGACGCATTGTCCAATTCTGGCACCAGCCCACCTATCATAGAATCATAGAATATCAGGGTTGGAAGGGACCTCAGGAGGTCATCTAGTCCAACCCCCTGCTCAAAGCAGACCAATCCCCAACCAATCCTCATCTCAGCCAGGGCTTCATCAAGCTTGACCTTAAAAACCTCTAAGGAAGGAGATTCCACCACCTCCCTAGGTAACCCATTCCAGTGCTTCACCACCTTCCTAGTAAAAAAGTTTTTCCTAATATCCAACCTAAACCTCCCACACTGCAACTTGAGACCGTTACTCCTTGTTCTGTCATCTGGTACCACTGAGAACAGCCTAGCTCCATCCTCTTTGTAACCCCCCTTCAGGTAGTTGAAAGCAGCTATCAACCCCCCCCCCCTCATTCTTCTCTTCTGTAGACTAAATAATCCCAGTTCCCTCAGCCTTTCCGCATAAGTCATTTGCCCCAGCCCCCTAATCATTTTTGTTACCCTCTGCTGGACTCTTTCCCATTTTTCCACATCCTTCTTGTAGTGGTGGGGCCCAAAACTGGACACAGTACTTCAGATGAGGCCTTACCAATGCCGAATAGAGGGGAATGATCACGTCCCTCGATCTGCTGGCAGTGCCCCTACTTATACAGCCCCAAATGCCGTTAGCCTTCTTGGCAACAAGGGCACACTGTTGACTCATATCCAGCTTCTCATCCACTGTAACCCCTAGGTCCTTTTCTGCAGAACTGCTGCCTAGCTATTCGGTCCCTAGTCTGTAGCAGTGCGTGGGTTTCTTCCATCCTAAGTACAGGACTCTGCACTTGTCCTTGTTGAACCTCATCAGG
This sequence comes from Terrapene triunguis, assembly GCF_002925995.2. Classification (NCBI taxonomy): domain Eukaryota; kingdom Metazoa; phylum Chordata; order Testudines; family Emydidae; genus Terrapene; species Terrapene triunguis. The sequence goes on along the minus strand of NW_020665188.1, from coordinate 5,537,531 downwards.
TTTCTTTTGGCCCAATCCTCTAATTTATATAGGTCCCTCTGTATCCTATCCCTACCCTCCAGCGTATCTACCATTCCTCCCAGTTTAGTGTCATCTGCAAACTTGGTGAGGGTGCAGTCCACGCCATCCTCCAGATCATTAATGAAAATATTTAACAAAACTGGCCCCAGGACTGACCTTTGGGGCACTCCGCTTGACACCGGCTGCCAACTAGACATGGAGCCATTGATCACTACCCGTTGAGCCAACGATCTAGCCAGCTTTCTATCCACCTTATTGTCCATTCATCCAGCCCATACTTCTTTAACTTGCTGGCAAAAATACTGTGGGAGATCGCATCAAAAGCTTTGCTAAAGTCAAGGAATAACACGTCCACTGCTTCCCCCTCATCCACAGAGCCAGTTATCTCATCATAGAAGGCAATGAGGTTAGTCAGGCATGGCTCCACAATCACATCTGCCAACTTCTTTAGCACCCTCAGATGCAGTGCATCCGGCTCCATGGATTTGTGCTCGTCCAGCTTTTCTAAATAGTCCGGAACCTCTTCTTTCTCCACTTCTTTCTCCACAGAGGGCTGGTCACCTCCTCCCCATGCTGTACTGCCCAGTGCAGTAGTCTGGGAGCTGACCTTGTTCATGAAAAAAGCATTGAGTACATTAGCTTTTTCCACATCCTCTGTCACTAAGTTGCCTCCCTCATTCAGTAAGGGGCCCACACTTTCCTCGACCTTCTTCTTGTTGCTAACATACCTGAAGAAACCCATCTTGTTACTCTTAACATCTCTTGCTAGCTGCAACTCCAAGTGTGATTTGGCCTTCCTGATTTCACTCCTGCATGCCTGACATGTAGCCTCCGAGTACATAAATCAGAAGGGGTATTTCTCTATGGTTCTCCAGGCACTTGTGGATCACCGTGGGCGTTTCATTGACATTAATGCAGGCTGGTCCGGAAAGGTGCATGACGCACGCATCTTTTGGAACACAGGCCTGTTCAGGAAGCTGAAAGCCAGGATGTTCTTCCCAGACCAGAAGATCACCGTAGGGGAAGTCGAAATGCCCATTGTCATCCTTGGAGACCCCGCTTACTCTTTAATGCTGTGGCTCATGAAACCCTACACAGGGAGCCTTGACAGCAGCAAGGAGCGGTTCAACGACAGGCTGAGTCAGTGCAGATAACTGTGGAGTGTGCTTTTGGCCGTTTAAAGGGCCGCTGGAGCTCTCTGTGTGGGAAGCTGGACCTGGCCGATGACAACATTCCCACTGTTACATCTGTGTGCTGTACCCTCCATAACATTTGTGAAAGAAAGGGTGAAAGATTCACTCAGGCATGGACCTCGGAGGTTCAACACCTGGAGGCTGAATTTGAACAGCCAGAGAGCAGGGCTATTAGAGGGGCCCAGCGCAGGGCTGCAAGGATTAGGGATGCCTTGAGGGAGCAATTTGAGGCTGAAAGCCACCAGTAATATTTGGTGCCCTGCATGGGAGTGAAGTGCAGTGGTTCCAATGTTAGTAGGAATCTGTGTTTGCTACGTATGATGCACTGACTTGCCGTGCCTGTTGCTTTCCTGGGCTACGGTATCTTTTACTTAATGCAATAATAAAGAATGTTTTTAAAGCCAAAAAATTCATTTATTGAAAAGAAAATTCATTTATTGAAAAGAAACACAACTGCTTGGGAAACAGAAAGGGCATGACACATCTATGCTCTGTGGGACGAGGGAAGCGGGTGGGCTAGGGAACAGGACAATCACAGATTTGCGTATGTTCTGTTATCATACTCAGCCTTCCTGTCTGGAGTGCAATGAGTGCTGCACTTCAGGCTGGCTAAAATGCATGGTGATGGGGGTTGAGTGCAGTGGGTAAGGGTCGTAGTTTGCAGGGCTGGGTGGTGAAGCTACAGGTGTTGGAGGCAACTGGTGGCGATAAGAACCCGGATGTTGGGGAAAGTGGGTTGGCAGTGACATGGGGGCACAAGGGAAAGAGTTTTGGGACCAGGGCTGCAGGGGGGGGGCGGGCGCGGAAGTGCTCCGCCTGCATTGCTACAAGTGCCTGTATTGAGTCTGCTTGGCGCTCCATGATGCTTAGCAGCCACTCCGTGCTTTGGTGCCAGCGATCCGCATTCTGCTGGCGGACCCTCCTTTCACTCTCCCGGCACTCCTGCACTTTTTGATTTTCATTAAGGGACTGCTGCATGACTTCATGCAGCATGTCCTCTTTGCTTCTTCGCGGACACTTCCTGATTCTTTGGAGTCTTTCGGTCATTGATAACAAGGATGGCTGGGATCTCAAGGTTGCATCTGTAAAGCCAAAATGCAACACTTAACAGAGGCAGCATTGTTCACAACAGACAGAGCAATGATTCGGCTGAACTTAAAGACAAGTACACAATAGCAGAAACTGCCCGTCCCAAGGCGAGCACACAGAACCCACAGGAGCCCCAAAATGGTGAGTGAGCACAGGGGCAAGGGGGACTGATTGTTTCACGGCCGTACTGTCCTTTGGGGTTCTGTGGCTTGGGGAGAGCCGACATCCCCACATTTTCCACATATCCTGGAAGATATCTCACTGCTGAGGGTGACCTGGGAAGCAAGGGAGGGTCTTCTACTACAGTGTGTCTTCTGCCCTGGCCCATATGCAGCTTGCCTCTGTGCAGCAATGGTCTCCCCGCCCCTCACGGCACAGTGGCGTGGACATGTTAGCCTTACTGGGACAAGGAGCACAGTAGCTCTGCCAAGGAACCTGCACAAGCGGATTGCCCAGCTTCTGCATGAGACCTTTGAAGAGATCACTGAGGCCGATTACAGCGATGTGAGAGAGCACATCAATGCCCTATTCCGCATCTAGGCATGCATGCAGCCCTAACCCTCCTCGCCCCAAGAGCCTGCACCGAACAACTTCCTTCCCAAAATAAAAGCCGCTTACTGGGCATCTCCTCTGCTGTTTGTTTTTCCCCAAGCACCGTCCGCTGCGACTGGCTACCTTTCTCCTGACTTGAAAACAGCTCCTGGCTGCATGCATCTAGGGATGCTGGGCTGTTCCCCTCCTCCTCAGCACCCTTGCTCCCGCTTTCCTCCTCCTCCTGCCTTGTTGAACTGGGCTCTGAAGTGTCCATGGTGGTCTTCGGAGTGGAGGTGGGGTTGCCCCCAAGTATTGCATCCAGCTCTTTGTAGAAACGGCAGGTCGCGGGGGCAGCACCAGAGCAGTGGTTTGCCTCGAATGCTTTGTGGTAGGCATTCCGCAGCTCCTTCACTTTAACCCTGCACTTCAGTGCATCCCGGATGGCCCCTTTCCATCATGTCCCTTGATAGCTGCCCGAAGGTATCGTAATTCCTACGGCTGGAGCGCAGCTGGAACTGGCCAGCTTACTCCCCCCAAACACTGATGAGGTCCAGCACCTTGCCATTGCTCCATACTGGGGATTGCCTGGCACGTGGAGGCATGGTCACCTGGAAAGATTCACTGAGAGCACTCCACACCTTGCTGAGTAAACAGGAAGGGGATTTTCAAAATTCCCAGAGAATTTAAAGGGGGTGTCTGGCGGTTGGTCACCCGAGGGCAGGGCAATGGAGTTCAACGTGATGACCAGAGTGGCTAGAATAGGCATTGTGGGACACTTCTGGAGGCCAATCAGAGCACATTAATAGACCAGGGCATCCACACTGGCGCCGCAGCGCTCCAGCTGGGGCACAGCAAGCATTATGCTTCTTGTGGAAGTGGATTACCAGGAGCGCTCCAGCTGCGGAGTCCGGGTGCTCTACGTGCCTTGCCAGTGTGTACGCGTCATGAGTTAGGGTGCCCAGGGCTGCTTTAATGCACTGTAACTCGTAAGTGTAGCCAAGCCCTTAGAAGAGTATTTATAACCCTTAGCAGTAACTCAGCTAGTGGCTTTATTTTGTTAACTAGAGTTCAGTTCTATTTGCCGAAAGCCTTATGGAGATACAACCTGTGTGTCTGGATGAAAAAAACTGTTGTTGTTTTTTGCTTTAGTCTGATCGAAGGAAGCCCATTTGTTTTTTGCTTTATGTCCAGACTATGGCTAAAGACTTTTTCCTAATGCATGACTAGGAGACCTCAAAAGGCAGGGTGTTTGTAAATAAACAGCATCTTGCTAGTACTAAAACACTACTCTGCTCATCATGGTATCATCGCATACCTGCAGCTGTCCAGTTGACTAATTAGATCTTCAAAAAGAACAGGAGTACTTGTGGCACCTTAGAGACTAACAAATTTATTAGAGCATAAGCTTTCGTGGGCTACAACCCACTTCTTCGGATGCATATAGAGTGAAACATAATTAGATCTTGTCTGCACTAGCAAAACTCATATCTACATTTCTCCACTGGTGCAACAGTAGACAGAGCGTACCAGGCTCAGACTACATGGGTGGTAAAAATGCCTGAATCCTGTCTACACTACAGCTTGCACCAGTAGGGAATTACAGATCCAAGTTTTCCAAGCACAAGTGCACCTGTGCATTTTTAAAAGCATAACTCAAGTGGTGAACAAGTTGATAGTGAGTGTGTGTGCCTATTTACTCCAACTGGTTGGGTTTTTTTGTTTTGTTTTGTTTTTGTCTCTTTGAAGAAAATTGAGCTGAGTCTGTTTAGCTTGGGAGGGAAATGCCACAAAATAAAACTCATTCAATGCATCAAACTTTTCATCCTCTACTGTGGTTGCAAAGATGGTGGCACTTCTTCTCCAAAGCTCTCGTTCAAGGCAGCAGTACTGAAACAGGTATGCTGGCTTTAAAATCAAGGGCCAGGAGATGATCGCAAGTGTCTGGGTATTGTAAAATAACTCCTGCTAATGTGCATGGAAACACTTTCAGGGGGAGGAGGGTGGGGAGAGAATGGGGAGCAAAATACTTAAATTGAGGCAGTGTGCTGCAGAAGCTAAGGTAATAGTGAAGAGTATATGGTTAGGAGAAGGATAAGACCGGATAACACTGAACACAGCTTTAACATTAACTATCTGTAAAGTGTCTCCTGATTATCCCCCAGCCCTGCTTTCCACATCAGAAAAGTGATTTTGGCAAGAGACAGGCTGATATTAGGTGAATTTGTCTCAATTTAATAGCTCTGTGTCCAGCTAAAGTCCACATGCCATCATGAACCTATAGTACGTGTTCGGGAGATCCAAGTTTTCTGCTTCAGTGGTGAGCAAAATGGCTAACAATAGGCAGAACTGAGAAACCCATGCACTGAGTATGTGGATGCAATTATAAACAGAATTTTATTTAGTGCCTTCTCATTACTAGACAGTTGGAGCTTAGGAAATTACACTAGTCTGTGTAAGCAGCAGGGTGTTGACACTTCTAAGGAATTTGCTCTTTAATGATTGTTTCATCTCTTTAACTGTTGCTGTGTTTTTCTTTTAAGGGAGTTTTTCAAGATGGACTCTACAAATTCACACTCATGGGTTGTGCCAACTGGCTGCAGCTGAGGCTGTGCACTTAAACTGCTGTACTGTAGCACTTCAGTGTAGACACACTCACTACAACGACAGGAGGGGTTCTCCCCTTACTGTAGTTAATCCATCTCCCCAGGAAGCAGTAGCTAGGTTGACTAAAGATTTTTTCTGTCAGTCTAGCACTGTCTACAGCGGGGGTTAGGTTGGCTTAACCACTTAGCTCCGGGGTGTTGATTTTTCACATTGCTGAGTGATGTACTTGGGTCGACTTAAAGTTTTAGTGTGGACCTGGCCTTAGATAGTGTAACTGTAACTCGCAGAGCCCATTGGAGTGCTCACATACTTCTCTCTTTAGCGTTCATGAACAGGCTATAAACAGAGGCGTGGTGTTCCAGCCACCTCAGTTCTTTCCCAGATCCCACTTGTGAACCAGTCGATTCTCACCAGCCCCAGGGAGTTTGGCAGATAATCAAGAAGATGACGACTTGACCCACCAGCTAAGACCCAAATCCCGGAGCTCCAACTGTGACAAGCTATTGCCTGGTGGACTAGCATGAGCCTCCAGGATCTCCAACTGTGCATTCTTTTCTGTAATGGGCCAATTCTGCAGAAGGATGTCTGTATGGTGCTTATACAGCTTCCTTTTCTGCTGCAACTCCTGTTGCAGAGAAGCTACATGAATTATTTGCATCAGTCTTCACTGCAGAGGATGTAGGGGATATCCTCACACCTGAGTCATGCTTTTTAGGTGACAAATCTGAGGAACTGTCCCAGATTGAGGTGCCATTAAAGGTGGGTTTTGAAACAAATTGATAAATTAAACAGTAATAAGTCACCAGGACCAGATGGTATTTGCCCAAGAGTTCTCAAGGAACTGAAGTATGAAGTTGCAGAACTAACAGCTATGGAATGTAACCTATTGCTTAAATCAGCCTCTGTACAGACAACTGGAGGGTAGCTAATGTAAGGCCTATTTTTAAAAAAAGGCTCCAGGGGCAATCCTGGCAATTACAGGCCAGTAAACCTAACTTCAATACCAGGCAAATTGATTGACACTGTAATAAAGAACAAAATTATAAGACAGAGGTAAAATACCATATGTTGAAAGAGTCAACATGGCTTTTGTAAATGGAAATCATGCCTCACCAATTTCTGAGAATTCTCTGATGGAGTCAATGAGCATGTGGACAAAGGGGGATCCAGTGGATATAGTGTACTTGGACTTTTAAAAAGCCTTTGACAAGGTCCCTCACAAAGGCTCTCAAGCAAACTAAAAAGTCATGGGATAAGAGAGAAGGTCTCTCATGGATCAGTAACTGGTTAAAATATAGGAAACAAAGTGGATCAGTTTTCAGAATGATGAGAGGTAAATAGCAGGGTCCCCCAAGAACCTGTACTGGACCTGTGCTGTTCAACATATACATTATTTATCTGGAAAAGAGAGTGAACAGGTGACAAAATTTGCAGACAATACAAAATTATTTGGGAGAGTTAAGTCCAATGCTGATTCCATAGTTACAAAGGGATCTCACAAAACTGGGTAATTTGATGACAAAATGGCAGATCATATTAAACGTTGATAAATGCAAAGTAATGCATATTGGGAAAACCTAATCCCAAGTATACATACAAAATGATGGGGTCTAAATTAGCTGTTACCACTCAAGCCAGAGATCTTGGAGTCATTGTGTATAACACCTTGATCACCTTGATCGATAGGTCCTTCAGCCCTCTCAGGGTTCCCTCCCCAATCTGAACTCTGAGGTACAGATGTGGGGACCCACACGAAAGACCCCCTAATCTTATATTCCACCAGTTTAGGTTAAAAACTTCCCCAAGGCACAAATTCCTTTCCTTGTCCTTGGACGGTATTGCTGCCACCACCAAGTGATTTAAAGAAACATTCAGGGAGGGGCCACTTGGAGCCCTATCCCCCAAAATATTCCTCCAAGGCCCTTCACCCCCTTTCCTGGGGAGGCTTGAGAATAATATATCAACCAATAGGTTAACAAAGTGAGCACAGACCAAACCCTTTGGTTTTTAGGACACTAAAAATCAATCAGGTTCTTAAAAGAAGAACTTTATTATAAAGAAAAAAGTAAAAGAATCACACCTGCAAAATCAGGATGGAAGGTAACTTTACAGGGTAATAAAAGATTTAAAACACAGAGGACTCCCCTCTGGACTCAACTTCATCGTTACAAAAAACAGGAATAAAACTACCTCTTAACATAGGGAAAATTTACAAGCTAAAACAAAAGATAATCTAATGCATTTCCTTGCTTTACTTACAGTTTTTGTAATCTTAGAAGCTCATTTCAGGTATGTTTTTAGGAGATGTTTTTTCCTGCCCTGGTCTCTCTCTCTGTCCGAGAGGGAAACAAACAAAGAGAGCACAAACAAACCCTCCCACCCACTGCAGATTTGAAAGTATCTTCTTTTCCCATTGGTCCTTTTGGTCAGGTGCCAACTAGGTTAATTGAACTGATTAACCCCTTACAGGTAAGGGGATTCTGTACCTCTGGCCAGGAGGGTGTAGCGAAGTGATGACTCACCGGCATGGCACCGCCTGCTGGTTGTCCTTGGAATTAGCTCGATTCCAGCCCGGAGTGCCCTCTGCAGGCCGGTGGCTCGCCTGCATCAGGCCCCGTGTCCCTCCCAGACCCTGGTGCCCTTTACCTCGGGGTTCTACCCCAACAGTACCCCCTCACTCTGGGTCTCCCCTCCCAGGGGAACCCCCAACCCTCTAAACCCACCTTGCCTCAGTGGCTACTGCCAGTCACCATCTAGCCCCCGTTCACTGGGGCAGACTGCAGTCTGTCATAGCCACTCATCACCGGCAAGGAGGTTGGACCAGCTGCCTCTGCCTAACCCCGGGCTGCACCTCTGCAACCCCAGTACCTGTGTAGGCCTTCACCAAGGCCTGTAGCCTGGGGTTTTACCAGGCTGGAGCTCCCCAGCTCCCTTGCCCTATTCCCCAGCACTGCTCCAGTTTCAGGTACCATATGTTCCCCAGCAGCTAGGCCCTCTCCCTCCAGGGATGGAGAGAGACTCCTTCAGCTCCTGGCCCCCAACCCTCTTATCAGGGCCAGCTGAGCCCTAATTGAGCTGGCCACACCTGTGGTCAGCTACTCAGGTGCTTTCACTCCTTTTCCCAGCCACAGCCCTTTCCAGGGCTGCTTTTACTATTGGCTCCCCAGGGCTGTTTTAACCCCTTTAGGGCCGCAGCAGGGTGACCACCCCGCTCCACAGGGATTTTATGTTACTGAATACATAAGGGTTGTTACCCTTCTCTTTATATTTATGACAAGCCCTCATATAGTTTGGGCCAATCACAACACATCTTCCATTCTTCTCGTATCCTGGCCTTCCTTCTCCATGTGCGGCCATACCTTTTTGCAATAAAATCTTCGCATCTCTTTGGAAGTCGGCTGAGTGGTCATTTTAGTTCCCGTGGGTACCACACAGCAACAGCTGTAGTCCATCGATTATCAGTGAGCCTAGTTCTATGCCCAGCCCATTGCATTTTACTGTATCTGCTTTCAACAATGACATCCTGCACTCCACTCTGCTGTCTGATCACTTCATTGGGGACTCAGTCATTGATTAAAATCCCCAGAATTCTTCTTTCCATCACCCTCTTCGTGACAGACAGTTGTTGCTCCTCTATCTTTGTCAGCGCCTATGTTTCACTGCTGTACAACATTGTCGGCAGTACTGTTGAGTTAAAGAGGTTGGCACCTGTTGCCTTGTTGATTTTTCCTTGGAGGACATCCTTGATAGAACTGAATGTGCACCAACCAGCTTTCTTTCTTCGCGAGAGTTCGCCTTCCTGATCATGGCGCATGTTAATTTCTTGGCCCAAATAGATGTATTGTTCAACTTCTTCTATTTGTTCTCCCTTGACTATTATTTGGGCTTTTGGCAAGGCATCAGACCGCATAAATTTCGTTTTAGAGTGGTTCATTTTCAGTCCGACTTGGCTGTTTTTTGCGTCAAGTTCTCACAGCATTTTCTGTAGTTTGATAGTGTTTTCGGCTATCAACACGATATTGTTTGTGAATCTGAGGTGGTTTAACTGCTCTCCGTTAACGCTGATTCCGCCCTTACAGTTCATCCACCTCATTACCATTTCGAGGCAGGCTGTGAAGAGTTTCGGTGAACTATCTCCTTGCTTCACACCTTTTTTGACTGGAATGCAAAGAGGAGTGTTGGACAGAGTTTGCTTCCTTTAGTAGTTTGATGTAGTTTGTGTTGATACCCTGCTGTGCAAGAGCTTTCAGCACTGCATTGATCTCTACTCTGTCGAATGCTTTTTCATAGTCAATGAAGGCAATATATAAAGGGAATTTGTATTCCCTTGAGCGCTCAAATAGCTGGTTTATAGTGAAGATATGGTCCAATGTGCTGAAATTCCTTCAAAAACCTGTCTGTTCTCTTGGCTGCTGCTCGTCCAGACTCTGTAAGAGTCGGTTTGTTATTATTTTGGTCAATAGCTTGTAGAATCATAGAATATTAGGGTTGGAAGAGACCTCGGGAGGTCATCTAGTCCAATCCCCTACTCAAAGCAGGACCAACACCAACTAAATCATCCCAGCCAAGGCTTTATCAATCCGGGCCTTAAAAACCTCTAAGGATGGAGATTCCACCACCTCCCTAGGTAACCCATTCCAGTACTTCACCATCCTCCTAGTGAAATAGTGTTTCCTAATATCCAACCTAGACCTCCCCCACTGCAACTTGAGACCATTGCTTCTTGTTCTGTCACATGTTCTTGTAAACATGTGAGAGCAGGCATATTGGATGTTGAACTCCTTCCAGCTGGATAGTATCTTCTGCATTTCCAAGTAACAGCTAAACCTCTGAGCAAGGGTTTTCCAGAGGTCATGGCCTCCAGATCTTATCATTTCGGTTGTTAGTCCATCTTTTCCTGGAGCTTTTTCTTCCTTCATTTGGTAAATTGCATGTCTAACTTTGCTGCCAAGGACCTGGAGTATGCGCTCATTGGTCTGTTGAAGTGTTGGTAGTGGGACATTTATTTGAGATGTGAACAGTTCGGTGTAGAAATCTTTACAGACCACTTCCATTCCTGTTCTGTCAATTACTGCTTTTCCATCCTTTTTCTTCAGCGCCGTTATTGTCTACCTGTACAACATCAGATCCTGTTTGCATTTTTTGAGGTTTCTGCGATCTTCAGCCATCTTTGAGAGCCTTTAATTTTGGTACTTTTCAAAGTCCTCCTTTAGTCGTCTTCTTATCAGCTTGCAGAGGAGGGAGCACTCGAGTTTGTCATTATCATTTTGCTTTATATTCCTCTGCTTCTCTAGCAAGTTCCTTGTTTCCTTCGAGATTCTTCCCTTCGCTCTTTTCAGTCTTTCTTTTTCAGCTAATTTCTCTCATTGCCTCAACTTATCAGCAAAGTTTTTATAGTCCTCGTTGTAGCTATCTATGAGACTCCAGTCTTCCTTGGAAATGTTCACTTTTAGGATTGTTTCGTTTAATATTTTCGGCTGCTGTCTCTGATTTGCCATTTATAGCGCTTTCTTCTCCACCTTTACGTTGAAGTTGAGCCTCGCTCTGAACAAGCTGAGTTGTGGTGTTGGACAGAGACCCCCGTCCTTTATTAGGATTAGAAAGTGCCTTGAGTAGAACCCTTTTCCCTTGAGTATATTGGGTAGATCCTCTATAGTGCCTATTTGTAGCAAGGAGAGAACCTCAGTCTCTAGTGAAAAGGATCCCTGAAATGGGAAGTGGGGAGTTGGAAGGAGGTAGGGTTTTGAGCCATCTATCTGAAGCTATTGCTTACCATTTGTAAAATTGGGACAGTCAGTCTTCAAAAGGGGCAAGGAAAGGAAGTAAAGAGACTGGGTTGCAACACTTAAGCATTGCATCAAATCTGAGGACGTATTTATAGTCCAGATGAAAACACTCTTCCTTGGCAAGTGAAGAAGAATTTCTTGCATAAAATTGAGGTTCATGGAAGTGTCCTGGAGAGAGCCAATATGGCTGTCTTATCCACAGTGGAACTTACACTTCTGTCCAGAATTCTGTGGTTGGATTTGGGTGGTAAAATTTTTACTGATGGGGATCCTCATACTCTCTCCTAATGGGCAGTCTTCCTTTATGCTGTGGAACCTGTTCTTGATCGAAGTCTGATTTGCAGATTGGATCTCTGTTCTGTCCCCAATGGTAAGTAAGATAGCAGAGGTCTAGGTTGTAATTCCAAGAAAGATGAGTGCTTTGCTCAGAGAACCAGAATAAGTCTTAGGTAGAAGAGGAATTGGAGAGCTGTGAATATCAGCCATACATCTTCTCTCCTCTAAGAGAGAACTGTCCTTATGTATGACTGGAACTGATTCTATCTTCCATAAAGCATCTTTGTGTAAAAAAGCTGGAAGTGAGCTTTGAGAAGGATATGCATCCAAATCACTTATCTGTGGTGTGAAAGTTCAGAACTGGTGCTCAAAACAAAAGACAAAGCTTCTTTCTTAGAATGCAAACTGTCCTTCTGTCTAATCTTTAGATCTGAAGGACGTGGATCTGGAGCAATCAGATGTGATATATCTAAGGAATGCCTTCTGCCTCTTTTGATCATCTGTTCCTTGGCTGGATCAGGAACATATGGATCCAGTGACACATGCCTTGTGGATTGGCTCTGTATACAAAGGCCAGCACCACTGAGGCTGGAACAATTTGTATAGTGGGGGTACTGAAAGCCATTGAACCAAACTGCAAACCATATACATGATGAAACAACTTCAAGCCAGGGGGTACGGCAGCACCCCCAGCACTCCTAGTTCCAGCACCTATGTATTGAGGAGTGTCGGCTCTTAGGCATGCAATCCACAAATTTCAGATCCTTGTTTGGAGTCAGTTTTCTTGGAGTAATCCCTTGGATCCTTTAAGAATGTTGGATCCATCTGGCTTAGCTCTCAGTGCCTCCTTCAGCACTATTGCTTGTAGCCTGGTCTGCCTCTCTTTACAAGCCTTCTGAATGAAAAATGAACATGTCAAACAACTTGATGGAGTTTACTTTTCCAAAACATGCCAAGCATCTTGTGTGTGCATCGGATGCTGGGAAAACCAAAGGGGATGAGTCATGTCTCTTAAATTCTAGCTGTTTGATCTTTGGATCCACATTCCTGGAATCAAAGTTGATGGTATCGAACTATGTCTAAACACCTAAGATAAGCTATTTAGATAATTTTTTTTGTTCTTAGTGTAAACTCTGACTTAAAACTTTCCCAGTCTAAAAGGCACTGAAGAAAAGGATCCAGCTGAAGCATAATGGAGCAGTTCCTGAACAGTCAACTAGACACAGTAGGAAGGAACTGAGACGACTGGAGTACTTCACCCTCAGAATGTTCACGAACACTGAGGGGAGGGATGGAAGGAGTGTGTGAATGTTCCAGCGGCCCACTACTAGTTAAACTGCCACTGTCTAAGCTGCTCCTGGTGGCCGCATCCCATGAGCAGGAATATACAGAGGCCACTCGAAGAAGGTGATTTCTCAGTTCAATTCGAGTTGTGTATGGACACATTAATTATGTGTATCTCTTGTTTTGTGCTAGATTTTCTGGGAGATGGCAGTGGTGCATGTATTTCTGCTTAGGAACTGTCAAATACAATTTGTGGTTTTCCTTTTATTAGACCAATGATGGGGAGATAACTGAAGATTCTCCAGGCCAAAGGAGCTGTAATGTCTATTTTGTTTGGTACATGGTTTACATTAAACAAATCTTACATTGTATGTGTGGGTTTTCTATTTCTATAACTGGGAACTACAGCGGCTCTCCGGGAGACAATGCAAGGTTATTCTCAGCATTTCCTTTGTCTTTAACCCCCATTTGTTTCTCTTATTCCTATTACCTTTACTTCCTGGTTAAGGGTAGAACCTGGTTAGATCACCCTATCATATAGAAAAATGCTATTAGGCGAAGGGTGCGTGAAGTTTTTGTTGCTGGCCACTGTCTGAAGGAATAAGGCCCTGACCCCTCATGGGGCACCAAGTGGGTGGAGTTTGAAATCAATAAGGCTCCATCACAGCACCAAGGTCCCAAATTGTAGTAGTCACCTTTTGAAACAAGCATATTAGTGTGCATGAAAAAGCTGAATAACACACACAATTTTTAATGTTATGTTTTGTTCGAAGCAAAACACGTATTTCAGGATTTCTGTTTACTGGCTGAATCTAGGATCTATTGGATATTTGAATAATAACCCCCCAGACCATGGTATATCTTTGCAAATAGGATTGTCAGTTTCTTGGATTCCTCAACTCCTGTGGGTTTCCTCTTCATCTACATTGCATTTGAACTAATTTTTCCTCTAATAGGCTACACCCTTCCCAGCAAGCCAACTGCCTTTTAATATTGGCAGGAAAGGCTAAACATTTTTAAAAGCAGCTTTAAGCCCTCACCCTGGAAAAGTACATACTGCTTATGCATATTTGAAAGTGATAGGGAAATGCATTAAATGGAGCCACCTAGGAGAAAAAATAGTCCTCCAAACTGGAATAGGTGTTCTAGATACTCTTTCAGTATCAGGAATATCTTTCTTGCTTATGTATCAATGAGTATGCCATACCTCCATCCTTTTGAGTGGCATTAGATTGGTTCTTAGGGTGTGAGATCTGTAAGGCCCTGAACCTGCTGTCTTATTCACGGGGCCAGACTCCAGTGTCCACATAAAGCCCTATTAACTTAAATCTTACTCTGTGTGCAAGGAAGGGTCTGTGCATGTGGATCAGATTGTAGGTTTGTGGTTAAGGCATATTTGTAATTTGACAAAGACACAAACATGTCAATGGGTGTTGCATAAACGTGTCTATTTAAAGCGGACTGTGAAATCTTAAGAGCTTCAGTGGTATAACTAACACTGCACTTAAGAAAGTGGGATTGAACAGATAGAGCAGGCTTATAGAAGCCAAACATACAACTTGGATTCACACGCTTAACTTTTGTTTTAACTTTAACAAATTCTGTGTTTATTTCTACAGGGAGAGGGAACCAGGGCAACCAGAAGAAAGGCAGATTGTGGTAGGTAGCTAAGAGTGGCTACATCTTCTAAAGGGGCACTGAGGTTTAAACATCACTGCTTTGCCTGCTGTTACTGGGTTGTAGGGCTCAGCTCCATGGCACTGCAGCAAGGCCGTGGCCACACAGTCTCTTTTCTGTAGCCTGCGTGGGGCCAGCACCACACAAACTAGGAGTGAAATGGGCAGGCTAGTGGGTGGTACCTAGCCTGGCATTAATCTCATTGCTCGCTCAGCTGTCCCAATAACTGTTCCCACACAGCTGGGCTCTAACTATTCCCCCAGCACAGAAGGAGGGTGGCAGCCACTCTAGCCAGGGCCTGGACTAAAACCTGCACCTCCTACTGCCCCCGGCCTGTGCTCTGGCCAAGGGTTCTCGCCAGCAGCCCCTGGCTGTCCGCTGTGCTCGGCCCGCCTACGTAGGCTTGTAAAGGGCCAATTGGCAAGTTCCGGCCTCCCAACTTGTGGGAAGCGCGGGTGTGGCTCCGCCCCGTCCCACTAGATCTCGGGGTCGGTGCTGGCCAATTAGGGCTGGGTCCGCTGGGACTGCGGCTGGGCTTGTGATGGCCGCCTGAGGAGTGAGTGCGCGAGAGCAAGGGCCGGGATCCAGGGCGGGCACGCGAGCCGGCGCGGACTGTTGGAAACGGCGGCGTGTGAGGCAGGCGCGCGGTAGGTTGCGGGGGGGCTGTGCAGACAGTGGGGGTTGGGGTCCGGGAGCGCTGGGACGCGGCGGGGTGGGGAAGCCACCGCTCGCCCGGGGCGACTGAGCTCGGAGACCTGGTGGGGCTCTGGCCCTGAGTAGGGGCCACGCGGGTCTGTGCCCAACAGCCGGGCTGCTCCTCCCTCTCTTCGGCCCTTCCGGGGGTGGGGTGAGCTGGTTTCTCTTGCTCCCGCAGCCGAGGGGGGATGTGGGGCTCATAGGGCCATGGGGGCCGAGAGCGAGCCTCTGTCCCGCCCCCCCCCCCCCCCGGTGTGTGTGTTCGGGGCGAGCTCTGTCCCGGAGCCCGAGGGGTGGTTCCTACGGGTCGAGTAGCGCTTGGGGACTCTGCCCGCCGTGACAGCTCCTGCGCTCCCGGGGGGCCGCACGGGAACCGGCCCTGCAGCTGCTTTCCTTGCCCACGGTGCCCCTTTCTTTTCCCCCATGGGACAGGTAGAGCCAGCAAGGGTGTGCCGGAACAGATGGTGCCCACTGCCTTCTGTGCGTGGAGAAAGGTGCTCCTCTTATCTATCCTGTAGTTACGGCCCACAAGCTGGGTGGGGGTGGGGAGAGCCAGAGACATGTTCATAAACAAGCTCTCCGTACCCGTGACAGTGGCAGCATCTCAGTTTTTCCTTGTCTGGCTGCTGAAAGTTAGGTATGCCATGATCTTCCCTGATCATGGGTGGGCAGCTAACACTAGCTGGTGCCAGCTCCTTTGGGATATGTCCTGTGAAAATGTTCACTTGCTCTCTGACTAGTTTTTGAAACTTTAAAACACACACAGACACACACACACACCGCCAAAAAACAACAACCCCACACACAACAAAAAAGTTGAGTGCACTTCATTGTTATAGAAGCTTCTTTTATTACACTCTAAATTAGGGATGTCAAATATTAAATGGTTAACCGGTAAGGATTAGTTTTACTGTTAACCCGCCCTAACCATTAACCCCCCGGCTGGCCACCCCCTCTCCCTTTAATCTGTTAACTAGTTAAACAATATAATTTTAATCGTTTAAATGGTTAGTTAACATTTTAAAGGATATTTACATCCCTACTCTAAACACTTCTAACTGGCTTTTAGGGTTAAGCTCTCAGCCAGTTAAAAGTAGTGGCAGCCCTTGTGTACAAAACGTCAGTCCTTTTTTTAATATAAATCATTACATTGTCACCTCTATATGCTCATTACTGTAATTCTGGTTCAGTATCTTGTTTCTTAAGTTTAATATACATGGTCTGTTTAGAAAAAAAGTTTGCAGTGTGTTCTGTAATCCTTGTGCATGAGGGGCATTATATATATGTAATTGCTTTGCCTACTGCTGAACTTCTGGAGGCTCCTATGGAGAGAAGGGTCACAGTTGTTTACAGTGTGCAATTATGACATTCTGCACTGTAAGAGAGAAAATAAAGAAATATTGATAGTCTGTTTGAAAGAGCAAGATGTATATGTGCTAGAGAATCAAGTTGTCATTTATAGTAGCTTATTTTCTTGCAAAACAATATTTTAAAATAAATTGCAATATGGAACATTCTTCAAAAAGTTCCGGCCCATGTGTATCAAAATCATAGTGATGTTTTCATACTGACTTTGTGGGAAAAGTTCTGTGTGTTCCAAATGAACCAGCTGGGAGATGCAAAGCACTTTGTAACATGTTTTTCAGGAATTATGCTTGAAAATTCACCACAGGTTCCTTTAACCCACTGCAAAAAGGGTGGGTTTTTTTGTTTTTGTTTTTTTGCTTGTACATTTAAACTATTTTGCAGTTGTGATGTTTTTATAATAGCTTTAAATTTCTTAGCTAGAAAAAATGTTATGGTTTAATAATTTAGTGGCTCAAAATTGGAAATTACATTCTGAATTAGATATAAAAATTAAAGGCAGATTGCAAGTTTTTTCTTATTTTAAAAACTGCTTCAGATTTTAAATGCTTACTTTTTTTTTTTTAAACCAACAATTTTTTTTAATTCAAGAAATTAAAAAAAAAAAAAAAATCAGAAGTACTTCTCACTATGTATAGCTGGAAATCTGTTTCCAGGTAAAATTTTAAATTTTGTTTTCCAAGTATTGTACTTATACTGTGCTTATCACTATGGTATCTGAATGCTTTACAGCATTATCTAAACATCTAATTGAAAATGGTATTTCAGAGTTTACTGCTACTGCTGACCATCTTACTGCAAAATGTGTTTCTACATATCAGATTTATAACTTATTATGAGTTTAACACTTAACTGATAGTTTTAAAGTTAAATATTGGTGTCTTTCCTAATAACTGATCACTTATTCGATTGTTGTACTGGAATCCCCACTTTAAATGTTGGTAGCATTAGAGAGGACAGATTAGGGAAGGGGAGAAAAAAGGTAAAATAGAAGGGAATATAGGCAACTTCATGGCAACCACAGGGAAAGGTTTAATCGATTACATGCAGTTTAAGGCTAGAAGGGAGCATTAGATGATCTAGTATGACCTCCTGTATATCACAGGCCATTCAATTGTACCTGGTTACTCCTGTGTTGAGTCCAAATTTCACTCCTCAGAAGACTGAATTGTTGTGTGCCATAGGCAGAAAACAGGAGAGACTGAGATGCTGTCAGTGCCGGGGGCCCCTGCAGTGTCAGGAAATTGATTAGATGGGATGTGACCCGGTGATCCTAGCTGGTGATCCATGCTGGGGAGGAAGGTGACAAACTTCTCAAGGTCCCTGCCAATCTGACGGGAGGGAAAACTCCTTCATAACCTTAAATCTGTAAATCAGTTGAACCCTGAGCATGTGAGAGAGAGACACCAGTTAAGCATTTAAGAGAATATTCTTTATACCACCTCAGAACACTGTCCACCCTCTCCGGTGTCCCATGTTCAGCAGTGGTCAATGCCTGATGCCTCAGTGGAAGGTGAAAAAAATAAATAAATCCCAGAATATATCTGGCCAATTGTGCATCAGAGAAAAAATTCCTTCTTGACCCCTGGAGGCAACTGACTGAAACCCAGAAGTATGAAATTTGGTTATAATCATTGTCTTAAAGTGGAGCTGCAAGTGTTACGCGCATGCTGAGAGTGATGCAGAGCTACCTGTTCTCTCTGTGGCTCATGAAAGGCGGGAATGAACAGGGGGATTCTTAGACTCCAAGGCCAGAAGGTACCACCAGAACCCTCCAGCCTGACCTCTTGCACCGACAGGCAATAGAATTTTTCCCAGAAGCTGGATTAAAGCACATCTTCTTGAAAGATATTTAATCTTGTTTTAAAGGCTCCAAGCAATGGTGAGTCCAGTACCTCCCTTTGTGAGGTACGTGTTCCAAAATTTAATCTCACTCACTGCTAGGAAACTGTCTTATATCAAGGTTGAGTGTGTATAACTTCATCTTCCAGCCATTGGCTCTTGTTATGCCTTTGTCTAGGAGATTGAAAAGCCCCTCACTATCAGATATCTTTTCCACGTGTGATTACCTATACACAGCGATAAAGTCACATCTCAACTCTGTCTCCAATAAGCTGAATAGATTGAGCTCCTTAAGCATCATATTATAAGGTTTGTTTTTCAGCCCTATGATCATTTTTTGGCCCTTCTTTGAACTCTCTCCAGTATTTCCACGTGCTTCTTGTAGTGTGGGCACAGAATTGGACGCAGGATTCTAGTAGCTATCTTACAAATGCTTTGTACATAGGCAAGCTCACTTCCCTAGTTCTACTTGATATTCCCCTTGATATATATCTGGTTATTGCGTTAGTCCTTTTGCCATAGCAATGCACTGAGAACTCATGTTGAAGTTGTTATCCCTGATTCCTAAGTCCTTTTCTGACTCACTGCTTTTCAAGACACTCCTATTCTGCAGGCATAGCCCATGTTCTTTGTTCTGGTGTGTATTACGTTGCAGTTGGCTGTATTAAAATGAATTTTGTTGGCAGAAATAATGCAGTTGGGGGGAGTGGGGCTTGCAGGAATAAAGCCCTAAAACAGGACTCATTCCCATGAGCCAGCCACATGTGCTCTTATTCCTCACCATTCTTCTCAGTGTCTTCATTGGGAGTGGCCCTGAGATGTTACCACCTCCAGTGTTATCGATTAGCAGATGATATTGCTGTACATATTTCTCATCAGAGGCAATGGGTTGTCATTACCTGATACAAGTAAGCATATGGTTTATCCTAGTAAACTTTGAGTGGAATGGGTAAGGGAGGGAGAGGGGGACTCTTTGAGGTAGCAACTTCAGGGTAGCAACTTCACCCCCTATCGAGGCACCTGCCCTCTGATCCTTAAAATGGCTTGCAATCTTTAGGTCCTATTGAAATTGTTATGAGGGCCAAAGTTAAGTGTGAATTACCTGATAATAACTAGTCAGGGATGCTGCCTGAATAGGGGCCAAGACAAGTTGTGGTTCATTTCCAGACTGGGGGGTACTTTTTGGGGAAACTCAGATTATGTCATACTGGCACTTTGCATGCCTCACGGGCAGCTATGTTAGATTGTGACTCCAATTCAGGGTCTTAGTTCTAATATATAAAGTCCTTTATGGACTAAAGCCTTGGTGTCTTGCTGACCATATCTCCATCAGTGACTCCAAAGACTTCTGTGCTTAGAAGGGGCCCTATAACTGACTGAGAGCTTACCTAGGGATGAGTTCTTTAAAGCCTGGGCTGGGCATTTGGAAGGTCATAGAATCATAGAATATCAGGGTTGGAAGGGACCTCAGGAGGTCATCTAGTCCAACCCCCTGCTGAAAGCAGGACCAATTCCCAACTAAATCATCCCAGCCAGGGCTTTGTCAGGTCTGACTTTAAAAACCTCTAAGGAAGGAGATTTCACCACCTCCCTAGGTAACCCATTCCAGTGCTTCACCACCCTCCTAGTGAAAAAGCTTTTCCTAATATCCAACCTAAACCTCCCCCACTGCAACTTGAGACCATTATTCCTTGTTCTGTCATCTGGTACCACTGAGAACAGTCTTGATCCATCCTTTTTGGAACTCCTTTCAGGTAATTGAAAGCAGCTATCAAATCCCCCGCCCCTTCTTCTCTTCTGTAGACTAAATAATCCCAGTTCCCTCAGCCTCTCCTCATCAGTCATGTGCTCCAGCCCCCTAATCATTTTTGTTGCCCTCCGCAGGACTCTTCCCAATTTTTCCACAGCTGCCTTGTAGTGTGGGGCCCAAAACTGGACACAGTACTCCAGATGAGGCCTCACCAATGCTGAATAGAGGGGAATGATCACGTCCCTCGATCTGTTGGCAATGCTCCTACTTATATAGCCCAAAATGCCATTAGCCTTCTTGGCAACAGTCAAGAGGCTGTTGACTCATATCCAGCTTCTTGTCCACTGTAACCCCTAGGTCCTTTTCTGCAGAACTGCTGCTTAGCCACTCGGTCCCTAGTGTGTAGCAGTGCATGGGATTCTTCCGTCCTAAGTGCAGGAGTCCGCACTTGTCCTTGTTGAACCTCATCAGATTACTTTTGGCCCAATCCTCTAATTTGTGTAGGTCCCTCTGTATCCTATCCCTACCCTCCAGTATATCTATCCTCCCAGTTCAGTGTCATCTGCAAACTTGGTGAGGGTGCAATCCACGCCATCCTCCAGATCATTAATGAAGATATTGAACAAAACTGACCCTTGGAGCATTCCGCTTGATACCGGCTGCCAACTAGATATGGAGCCAGCTTTCTATCCACTTTATAGTCCATTCATCCAGCCCGTATTTCTTTAACTTACCGGCAAGAATACTGTGGGTCTGGGCTGGCTGCCCAGCTGGTGCAATCCTGCGGCGGCCCCGGGGCGGAGGCATCGGCAGCTCAGCCCCGTTCGTTCCCCTGTGGGACCCAAGCGGGATGGGGGGGCTGGGGCCTGCTGCCCCCACTCCGGGGCCGCCCGCGGGATTGCACCAGCTGGGCAGTCAGCCCAGACGCGACTGGCCAGGGACTGGGCGCAGCGTGCGCGCTGCTCGGTCCCCGCAGCAGGCCCGGGCTTGGGGGGTTCGGGCCCGGGCACCAGAGCCGCAGCCGCCGAGCGCCATGGCCGCTTCCTCCGGCCGCAGCAGTAGGAGCTGCTGCAGCGGCTGCTCCCGAGTCCTGCCGCCCAGGTGGGGAGAACAGCTGCTGCCTGGCCCTGCAGGCCGCCGCCTGCCCCGCGGGCCGCCCCCCTACTCTCCCTCCAGGTACCGCCCAACTGAGTCCTGCCTGCGCTTGGGGCCAGGCCGGACTCTCACTCACCCCGGCCCCGCGCTCCCCCTGCGTCTCCGGGGCCTCCCTCCAGCGCTTGTGGAGGGAGGAGGAATGGCGAGCTTGGGGAAGAGGTGGGGATTTGGGGAGGGAGCCAATGGGGGGCGGAGTTGGGGTGGCGGGGGGCGCGAGCCCTTCTGGGTTCCGGAGCCTTTGCTTGTTTGTCCAGTGTCCCGACCTAACATTGGTCGGGACGTGGGATAAACAAGCAAATATCGGGACAGTCCCGATAAAATCGGGACGTCTGGTTACCCTACCTCCCCCATTCAGTAAGGGGCCCACACTTTCCTTGACCACCACCTTGTTGCTAACGTACTTGTAGAAGCCCTTCTTGTTACTCCTAACATCCCTTGCTAGCTGCAACTCCAAGTGTGATTTGGCCTTCCTGATTTCTCTCCTGCATGCCTGAGCAATATTTTTATACTACTCCCTAGTCATTTGTCCAATCTTCCACTTCTTGTAAGCTTCTTTTTTGTGTTTAAGATCAGCAAGGATTTCACTGTTAAGCCAAGCTGGTCGCCTGCCATATTTACTATTCTTTCTACACATCAGGATGGTTTGTTCCTGCAACCTCAATAAGGATTCTTTAAAATACATCCTGCTCTCCTGGACTCCTTTCCCCCTCATGTTGTTCTCCCAGGGGATCCTGCCCATCAGTTCCCCAAGGGAGTCAAAGTCTGCTTTTCTGAAGTCCAGGGTCTGTATTCTGTGCTTGACTGTGGAAATGTATCACCATGCATTAGGAGGAACCTGAGACTGATGTGTTGCAGAGCACCTGAAATGAGGAGTCATGGGTAATGACAAATGTATTACATTTGTATTTTGTGCCTAGATCCTATCATTAGATATTGAAAAATGTACCAGATACATGTTAGCTAGAGAGCTTTACATCCAAATCCAGAGATAGATACGATAAATTTGGGGGTAGGAGAAGAGAGACTACTTCCCCATCAGTGTTCAGAAGCAGCACCTATGTGAGAAGTCCAGTTCCCCTGCTACCAGCTGCTAGGAAGTGGATTTTTATCACAGTGCTGATCCCACATCCTGCCTGGGGCTAGTATTGTGCGTGTGTGCATGCGTGCCTTTAGCTCGTAGCCATATTGTAAATTTGAATTTCTAACTGCTGGCAGAAATTAAGTTTTCTGTCTCATTAGTTGTTTCAGACCCTTCTGGGTTCTGCTAGATTAGAGGTTGTTGGAGGAGTCTCCACTGTTAAACCCCTTCTCCAGAGCCTCTTTGCTGCAAGATGAGAGATCTCCACTACTCTACTGCTTCCTCAGTCTCCCTTGTTTGGGTCTTTTTCCTCTGAGAATAATTTAAGTGCTTGCTACTGCTGCTAATAACTTTCTCTTCAGGGTAGGGACCATGTCTAATGCTACATTTGTATAGTGTCTAATGTAGTAGGGTTGCTGTAATATTTTGCTTTTTGTAATAATTGCTTTCCCAAGTAGTAGCATGAAACTGACTAGATTCTTGACAGTTTCACAGTTGCCTGCAAGGTTCTGAATAGAAGTAGCGAAAACATCAGAGCATTAATTTAATTCAAATTTAAAGGGACACAGTCTCAGTTTTAAAGCAGGGGTCTCAAACACGTGGCCTGCGGGGCTCTTGCGTGTGGCCTGCCAAGCTCCCCGTGCCCCCCCCCCCGCCTATCCGCGGGATTGCCCCCTGTGTCGTTGCGAGCCCCGCGCTGCTCTCTGAAGCAGCTGGCAGCACGCCCCTTTGGGCCGGGGCGGGGAGGGGGAAGGAGGCAGAGGGCTCCTGCATTGCCTCCTTCCAGGCATCGCCCCCCGCAGCTCCCATTGGCTGGGAACAGGGAACCGCGGCCAATGGGAGCTTTGTGGGAGGTACCTAGAGGAGCGGCAAGAGCAGCACATGCACCGAACCCTGAGCCCCTCCCTCTCCCCCAGGGCTGCAGGGACATGGTTCCATCTGCTTCCTGGAACAGAGTAGCGTGGGGTCGGGGGCCAGGGCAGGCTCCAGCCCCGGTGCGCGCTGCTGCCACCCCGGAGCCGCTCTAGGTAAGTGGCGCCGGGTTGGAGCTCGCACTCTGAACCCCTCCTGCACCCCAACTCCCTGCCCTGAACCCCCTGCCACATCCCGCACCCCCTGCACTCCCTGCCCGAGCCACCTGCTGCACCCTGACCCCCTGCCGCACCCCTCACCCTCTTGCACCCCACACACAAACTCCCTGCCCTGAGCCCCTGCTGCACCCTGCACACCACCTGCACCTCAACCCCCTGCCCTGAGCCCCTGCCGCACCCTGCACCCTTTCTGCACTCCTTGGGGGCAGTGTTAGGGGTGGGGACTTTGGGGAAGGAGTTGGAATGGGGCAGGGAAGAGGTGGGGCAAGGGCGGGGCCTAATGGTAGGGGTGGAGTGGGGCGGGGCCAGAGGCAGCAAGGGGGTGTGTGTGTCAGTGATGCGGCCCTCGGGTCAATGCACTAGTCCTCATGTGGCCCTCGTGGTCATTTGAGTTTGAGACCCCTGGTTTAAAGGGACATGTCATTTTGAAATCCAGTCACTTTAAAAAAGTTAATAGTTTCAGATGTTGCACTTCCCCCTGAGTCCCCCTGTCAATTTTTGGGGTTTTTAGAACCACACTTTATTATTTTAAAGATTTTTCGTTTTCCTCTTGCTGTGTGGAAATAACCATACAAGCAGGGGAAATAGTATATAGTGTGAAAATAAATACAAAATCGTGTGTGTGTGTGTGTATATATATATATATATATATACACACACATACATACACCTCTACCTCGATATAATGCTGTCCTTGGAAGCCAAAAAATCTTACCGTGTTATAGGTAAAACCGCGTTATATCGAACTTACTTTGATCCACCGGAGTGCACAGCCCCGCCCTCCCGGAGCACTGCTTTACCGCGTTATATCTGAATTCGTGTTATATCGGGGTAGAGGTATATATACACACACACCCAAAGTAAACTGTGGGGAAACATATTTTTTCTCTAATCTTAGTGATAGTAATTTTAGGTAACTAGTAGGCAAATAATTTCTGGTTTTTTTTTTTGCCACTGTCCCTCTAATTCTTGTTGCTTGTCACACCTTTGAGCAGGAGAGGTACAGGAGCTGCCTGCCTACAGGCTCAGTAAGACAACAGTTGACCAATTTGCATTGAAGGCTGTCTTTGCATAAGGTCTGACCACTTGTTGTTTTTTTTTTTAAATGAAAACTTTTTTTTTTTTGGTATGAATGTATGTCCCTTAACTCTATAGTGCAAGCTTCCCACTTGCCCAGAGTATGTGGACAAGTAGATTTTTTTTCAAAATCTGTCTATAGTGAAGAGTGCATTAGAAATAAATGGATATGATTTTTTTTAAAGAAAAAGCATGTTTATTACAAAACAAACAAATTGAATGTCGGGCTTAATTTTTAATGTATGTTCTCTTATGTGGTAGCTGAATGGAGAGAGCTAAAAGTACGGTTTCTGTGTAGTTGAGGTTGTGCAGTTTCTATGTGAAATTGAGAAAATCAGCGCTGCAAGAGACAGCTAAAAAGTGTAGCATTCTTCACAGTGGCTTGTAAGATGACATGTTATATGGGGAATCCTGCGGTACCCATTTATGATGCTGCTATTTAAAGGCACAGGCTGGATCCTTGGCCCCACTAAGTTTTTCTTTGTGCTGCTCTGGTGGTGTAAAGGAAACGTAAAGTTGGCACAAGTGGCCTGCTGAGGAATCCCTTTGTGTAGAGGAGTCCTGCCGTGATGTAGAGCTGGTGTAGCAGATAGCCAGATACCCCCACATTCATTGGAACCTCTAGTGCAGGGGATGTGGCTGAGGAAAAGGGAGCATGGCTAGTCCTTTGTGCTTAAACAATTCCTAGATGCTAAAACTGTCCCTTGGGCCCATTGTAGATGGTGCAATTTAGAGCAGACACAAAACTACTGTCTAAGTTACTTCTTTGTGACAGGACTGTCAATCCACAGATCTCCAAAAGTGATGCTAAGTCACCTTTTCCATGTCCCTTTCCCCAAACTGCAGTGGGCACAAAGTGGCTGGTCCTGATGATCTGGGCCAGAGTGCAAACAACAAACTTGAAGTTTTTTTTTTTTTTCTTTTATTCATGTCATAACTTGAAGTGTAGTTTTTCTTCTTCTTGCCATATTTTCAAGCAAAATGTTAGTGATGAGCACTTTGTATTGGGTGTACTAATTGAACGGCAACATTTTCAACCGTAACTGATATTTTTGCATACTTGACTTAATCTGGTTGGCATGCTGACTCCCTAATAATTTGGAACTGTTATCTGTTTCAGAATCCTACATCATGAGGCTTTCTAGCTGCCAGCACTGGTTGGAATAATTTAGACTCGGTGCTAGTCATTCCCTGTTCAAGTTTCTTCTCACTACTTGCTCCCATGTTCTCTGCCCATACTTTCCTGTTTCCTGTCCATATTTCTGATTGACTGTTTTTGGTTTGTTACTGCTTGTTTTTTGTCTGTTTTTTTTTTTTTTTTTCTTCCCTGGTAGTTGGCTTTTTCAAACTCATTTTGATCAATTTTATTTTTTAAATATTGAAATTTGATTATTTTGGTAGTTGAACAAAGAAGTACCTAGGACTCCATGTATAATTTTTTAATGTAGAATTATGCTTTGTTTGTAGAATCTTCATTTTGAAATGTCATTTAATGAAAAATATCTATTTTTTTCTTAGGCATTATTCTCTATATTCTCCTTTAGGTATTTGGACATTGTTGCTGAATAATGGGGGAGATAGAAGGAACGTACAGAATACTGCAGACTCCTGGTTCTCGTTTGGGACTCCAGAAGAATGCCGGAGTGAGTACGCTGGAGCCAGAGCAGAACCTTTCTACAGCAATGGCAATGACACCTGCCAAAATGCATGAGAGGGATCTACTGATCAAAATAAAACTGTTGGACAACACTGTGGAAGTACTTGCTGTTGAGGTAAGAAAGAGGTTCAGTCTGATTTCAGATAAGTTTAGTTTCAGGTAATGTAGAATTTACTGTATATACTGGTGTATAAACTGACAAAATTTCAAGGGAACTTCTGGAATGGACGTTCATATAAGACTCAAAACAAGGGAAGAGGGAAGCCTCTGGTCCTCCTTCAGATCATAGAGCAGGTTCCCAAACAGCTCACTCGTAAATAGACCTCATTTGCTCATCTAAGACCTACAAGTGTGGATCTTATAAGGAGCATAGATGTTAGTATCAGAATTATGTATTTAAAATAACTTCTGTTTCACTGAACAAATATCACAAAGATAACTTATGAGAGTTGGTTAATACACAGGAATATACAGTAATTAAGAATGTTAATGTATTTTGCATTGCTGGAGCTTCAGGTATCCAGATGTGACCACTTTGTTTTATACTTTCATGTCTCTCTTGGAGATCTTGCAAAATTATTTTTCATTTCCTGATTAAAGACACAGTGTTCTCTTGATTTGAAGGTGGGGAAATCTTGA
Organism: Terrapene triunguis; assembly: GCF_002925995.2. Taxonomy (NCBI): domain Eukaryota; kingdom Metazoa; phylum Chordata; order Testudines; family Emydidae; genus Terrapene; species Terrapene triunguis. The sequence continues at coordinate 5,510,717 of NW_020665188.1, read as the reverse complement.
AATCTGTTTTCTTAAGTCCAACTTTTTGCACCTTCTTCAAATGAATTTGTGACATCAAACCACACAGCTTGGCAATTTTGAGTGTCCTTTCCACAGTGATCTGACAGTGCTCCCTGAAAGGTTAGCGTTGGCATCTAGGTCTTTATTGCTGGGTCAGAATTATGGTTGCTGAGTAGTTTGAGGCAGCCTTTCAAAATTTAAAAATTGTGGGGTTGCTGTAGAAACAACTGACTATAATCTGTTTCTTCTCTTTACTTCTCCTTTTCTCCTCCCCTCTTCCGCCCCTCCCCCGCCCACCCAAAACGTAAACTGAAAATATTTCACAGATAATAGGGTTAGAAAACGCCTTTCTATTTCAGTTAAGATACACTCAACTTTCAGGTTATTCTGCATTAGTAAAATCCTGACGTTTAGAGCAAATGTACAAAGCTTTAAATTGCTGTGCAGACTTCAGCCGGTTTTACTAAAAAAAAGCAAGAAGAGTGACCTCACTTAGAAATGTAGAAATTGGCAGTTTTTCTTTGCGTGATTGTCTGGATATTTTTACTCTTGGTGTACGTGTGCCTCATGTGTGCAAGATCTGCTTCTTTTGGCCAACGGTGTTTGTAAGGGCATTGGTGCAGCCCAAGATGTTCTTGCCCTCCCACCCCAGGCATAGAGAGCAGAGTGGACCAAATCATCCCTCATTTTCTTCTTCCTGCCTGTGGCAGCAAGACAGAACCCTTGCAATGTCTGCCTGCTTTGTGCACCAGGGGTCAGCAACATGTCCGTGGTAATTTTTCAAAAAATTGAATGACATAAACGCCCCCCCGTCTGTCACTAAGTGTAGTAATTTTGTCAAGTGTCCATCGTGCAACATGGTGGTGCTGACCCCTGTGCTGCACCCTGAGCTAGGTGGTAGGTAAGGGTTAGGTGTGGGGTAGGTGGGTAGTTTGTCTTGTTGCTTATTGGCAGCATGCAGCAATTTTTTAAAACTTTAGTCAGGTTCTAGGTTTAAGGTTAGAATCTTTCTGCTTGCATGAGGTTTCAGAGCCACTTAATGACAGGTACTCTTGGTGCCTATGTTGTTTAGGAGAGGAACATATTCCTGAGCAATGTACCATATGTCGATCCTTCTCTAAGCAGACTGAAAAAGCTAGAGAAGCCGGCCTAAAATGTTTCTTCTGGAGTGGCTATGCAAGCCTCCTTGGACATAGAAAGGAAGGACACAGCTAGAACTCAGTCTTGTGGTCAGTCCCTTTCTATGAGCACCCTGGGTAGGTGACATTCCATCCTAAGCTCCTGGGCTGTGTTGACCAAGAGGCCTCCGTTATCTGCCTCCATTCAGGCTTCAAGAACTTCTGATGGGTAGGAAGGAGCACTGCTCCAGAGTTGTAGATCACCCTCTCCAGTGCCTACTTAGACTTATTTTCTCACCCCAGAGAAGAAAGGGGTTGGTGTCCTATTCTGGAGGTCCTCACATCTGAGCTGTGTTTAGCATCCCAGCAAACCCTGTGCTTCTGTCCGCATTTGGCACCATCTTTCAATGGTTTGTGTACTGCGCGCCCTACCTCTTTCAGGCTGCAGAATGGATCCCGAACTGCTGACCAGTATGCTGCTTGCTCTGCCCAACACGTCACAAGTGGCAGTGGAGTTATTCCTTAAACTAAAAAGTCAAGAGGAGTGCGACGTTGATCTCACCACACGTAGTAGCTATGACATGAGATTGCTTGTGGCTTTCACAGAGGTGCTGACCATAGTGGAACTCTGCTTTTGGGCTTGGGAAACAAGCACTGAGTGATGGGGTCACATCGTGATGCACATCTGGGATGACGAGCAGTGGCTGCAGAACTTTCACATGAGGAAAGCCACATTAATGGGACTGTGTGATGAGCTCGCTCCAGCCCTGCGGCACAAGGACACGAGAATGAGAGCTCCCCTGTCGTTGGAGAAGTGTGTGGCGATTGCACTGTGGAAGTTGGCTACTCCAGACTGCTACCAATCAGTTGCTAACCAGTTCAGAGTGGAAAAGTCGACCGTTGGACTCGTGTTGATGGAAGTGTGCAGGGCCATTAATCGCATCCTGCTGCAAAAGACCGTGACTCTGGACAACCTGCATGACATGGTGGATGGCTTTGCACAAATGGGCTTTCCTAACTGCTGAGGGGCGATAGATGGCACGTGCATTCCAATTCTGGCACCAGACCACCTAGCCACTGAGTATATTAATCGCAAGGGGTATTTCTCAATGGTTCTCCAGGCGCTTGTGGATCACTGTGGATGTTTCATGGACATTAACTCAGGCTGATCTGAAAGATGCGCGCGTTGTGCATCTTTCCAGAACCCTGGCCTGTTCAGGAACCTGCAAGCAGGGACTTTCTTCCTGGACCAGAAGATCACTGTAGGGGAAGTTAAAATCTCCATTGTGATCCTTGGAGACCCTGCCTACCCCTTAATACTGTGGCTTATGAAGCTGTACATGGGGCAACTTGACAGCAGCAAGGAGCGGTTCAACAACAGGCTGAGCAAGTGCAGAATAACTGTTGAGTGTGAATTTGGCCGTTTAAAAGGCTGCTGGCGATGCCTATATGGGAAACTGGACATGGCCAATGACAATATTCCTGTGCTTATAGCTGCGTGCTGTACGCTCCATTATATTTGTGAAGGGAAGAGTGAGCTTCACTCAGGGCTGGACCGCAGAGGATCAGCGCCTGGAGGTTGAGTTTGAACAGCCAGAGACCAGGCCTATTAGCGAGGCACAGCGTGGTGCCATAAGGATCAAGGATGCCTTGAGGCAGCAATTTGAAGCTGAAAGCCAGTAATATTTGTTGCTATGCTCGGGATTGCAGTGCTTGTAATGCTAGGAGATGATTGGTGCACATGATGCAAGAAGGGGCCTTAACATAATTGTATGTTGCTTTGCAGTGCTCTTTTTGCTTTCACTTAATAGAATAAAGGTTGCTTTCAAACAAACACAATTCTTTTATTAAAAGACAACAACTGGAAGAGAGAGTCAAATGAAAAAATTCATCAGCAGGGATGGTGGAAGGGAAGGTATCAAGAGGAGGAGGGGTCCTGGAATGGCTACAGATTTGTGTATGTCCAGGGATCATACCCAGCCTTCTCCTTTGGAGTACAATGCAGCGGGTGCTGTACTTCAGCAGGGCCAAACTGTAGAGGGATGGGTGTTGAGTGCAGTGGGTAGTGGGAGTTCACACTGCTGGACTGTGAGGAGGGAGGAGTGGAATGCTGCGGGTAGAGAGTGGAGCCAGGAGGTGTGTGGGGGCACATGGGAAAGAGTTTTGTGACAGAGGCTGCAGGGGAGGGCGGGCGCGGAGCTGCTCGGTTTGAAGAGCTAGTACCGCCTGGACCGTGTCCACTTGGTGCTCCATAATGTTTAAGAGCCGCTCCATGGCTTCTTTCTGGTGTGCCGTGTTCTCCTTTTGGTCCCTCTTCTTGCTGTCCCGCCACTCCTTCAATTCCTGTTTCTCAGCGGTGGAGTGCATCATAACCTCATGGAGAAAGTCCTCCTTAGTTCTTCGTAGCTGCTTTCTGATTCTGCGCAGCCGTTCTGCTGCCGATAAGGGAGGCTGGCCTCCCAAGGTCATCTCTGTGAAGTTTAAATGCAACATTTTACAGAAGCAGTATTGTTTGCAACACAGACAACACTGATTCAGTGCTTTAAAACTCAGCCAGTACTCTCACACCTGTCACTAACTGGCTGACCCCAGACAAGCACACATGAGCCACAAGACCCCCAAAATGGTGAGTAGCCGCAAAGGCAGGATGAATCACTCTTCCTGGACCCTGCTGTACAGTGGGCATGTGGCTCTTGGGGAGAGCCAGCACAGTAGGGGGGGCTTCATAATCATTCCTGTCTCCACACTTTCCACAAGATGTGATCATTATGGAAGATATCTCGCTGCTGGGGGTGAGCAGGGAATCAAGGGAGGGTCTTCTCTAAGCCTGTGGCTTCCATTCTGGCCCCTATGCAGGTCGCCTGTGCACAGCAATGGTCTCTCTTCCCTCCCTCCCCACCCCCCGTGATGGCACAGTGGTGCGTGAAAGTTACCATTAATGGGGCAAGAAATAAAGCAGCTCTGCCAAGGAACCTGCTGCAGTGGATTGCCCAGTATATCCACGAGAGTTTCCTGGAGACTTCTGAGGGAGATTCCTGTGAAGTGAGTGAGTCTGTAGGCATGCAATGGGAGACCAGCCTGATTTCTGCAACCCTCCTGCCCCCAACAGATTGCTTCAGCAATTCCCAAAATCAGATCCACTTACCAGGGGACTCCTGTTCGTCCAAGATTTCCTCCTCCTGGCTTGCTCCGCTCTCGACTGGCATGTGAGCCAACGAAGTATTCACAGGGGCCTTTGCAGTGGAGGTGGGGTCGCCACCGAGTATCGCATCCAGCTCTTTGTAGAACCGGCAGCTCATGGGCGCAGCACTGGAGCAGCCGTTTGCCTCCTTCCCCTTGTGGTAGGCGTTCCACAGCTCCTTCACTTTTACCCAACACTGCAGTGTGTCCTGGACCCTTTCTATCATGCATCGTGAAATCTGTCCATAGATATCATAATTCCTATGGCTGGAGCGCAGCTGGGACTGCACAGCTTCCTCTCCCCAAATGCTGATGAGGTCCAGCAGCTCTGCATTGCTCCAAGCGGGGGATTGCCTGGTGTGTGGAGCAGGCATGGCCACCCGGAAAGATGCGCTGAGACCACTGCACGCATCACTGAGCAAACAGGAAAGGGACTTTAAAATTTGCGAAGGAATGTATGGGGTGGGGATGATGGTTGGTCACCTGAGGACAGGGCAGTAAAGTACAAACCGATGACCAGAGAGGTGAGAACAGGCATTGTGGGACACCTCCCAGAGTCCAATTGCAGCGCTGTAGTTGCCACGGTGTCTACACTGGCATATAGCGCTGTAGCCCTGGTGCAGAAAGCTCTACACCTTTTGTCAGGGTGGTTTTTTTTTATTTAAAGGGCACTACAACTGCGCAGTTTCTGCATACTAAATGGCTTGGCAGTGTGTACACCTCGGGAGTTACAATGCAGAAAGTTGCTTTACTGCGCAGAAACTTGCCAGTGTAGACTGGGCCTAACTCATTATCCTCCTCAAAACTCTTCTCTGCTGTGATACCTACCAAAAACTTGACAATTTTTAGGCTGCTAGTGTGTTGAGACTATCATGCTTATTAATATTTTCTCACTATCTGTCTGTATCCATCTGTTATCTCTTGTCTTACACTTAGATTGTAAGCTCCTTGGGGTGGGCACTGTCTTTTTGTTCAGTGTTTGTACAGCACCTAGTACAATGGAATCCTGGTCTGTGAGTGGGGCTCCTAGGCAGTACGGTAATAAAAATAATAAATAAAAGTAGAGTAGACTGTGTGAATAGTGTCCCAGCATAGCAGACATCCCATTGGACTGCTGTAGTAGTTGAATACAAAGCCCCTCTTTCCTTCTTCTCTTTAAAAGTTAACTTGTCAGATGTCTGGAGAGGAGTAACAGCCACATACTGCTGATTGTGAAGAAGTATTTGAAATTCTCCAGCTTCTCGGGGTGGTGTAGGGCTATGAATAAGGAATGACATTAGTACCAGCCAGCTAGAGAAGACAGGGGTCAGGGAATAACGACAAGCCGAGTGGCTGCTTTTGTAAAGCAGTCCTGAGAGCAGGGGAAGATCAGGCCTCTGAGCAGCTGTTCCAGGATCAGATGCTAATAGCATGTGACTCTTGCCCACTCGCTCTGTGTGCATGTGAGAAGTTTTCATAGAACTAAACAGGTGGAAATTACTAACAGTTCGTGTTTTTCACAAATGCAAAATAACACAAAATAAAGTGAAAAACGGCCATTAAAATGATGCCTGTGACTCCTGTACCTTGGGACTGGGCCTGGCTCTGAGCATTGTGATTTGGTGTGCAAGCTTGCAGTGCTGTTCAGGTTGCCCTGTCATGATGATGCGTGGAGGGATGGCTGAGCCAGATGTGAGTGAGTGGCTGGCACTGCAACCCTGCAGGCCAAGTTGCAATGCCTTGCGGACAGGAGCTGCTGCTGCAGGGTGAGTGCGGGGTGGGCTTGCTAAGCAGGGCCTCCCATCCTCTGGGAGCAGGACCTGATCCCTGGAGAGGGATGGATACAACAAAATCCCTGTCCCCCCCCCCCCCCAATAAAATAAAATAAGAATTTCATTGGGCTCTAGAAATTACTGAGTCTGGGACTGGAATGTTGAATTTGTAGCTACCTGCTTCAGATAAAAAGGCTTTTGCATGACTTACGGCTTGTTAATTCAAGTAGCATGAAAAGTTTTTGAATCATCTAGGGCCATGAGCTCTGTTATGGAGGACTGAATAGGAACATTGCACATAAAGGAAGAAAACTCATAATGAGTGGACATGCCCATGAGCTTGTCTTTAAACTCCCTAACAGTGGAGGGTGTGTGTGTGTGTGTGTGTGTGTGTATTGAGGGAGATGTGTGGGGAAGATAGTCTACTCTGATGTATTCTTTCTAAGTGGGTGTTGGATTTCAATTACTGATAGACATGCAAACTTGCATATGCAAAAAGAGAGGTCTTAAGTGAACTAGTTATTTGTACTTCTGTCTGGACTTCACTTCTTACAGCCTTTAAGGAGAGAAGGGGGAATAGAAGATTTGTGAGGCCAATACAGCTGAGAACAAGGGTTGCTGATTTTCAGTCAGTCACTGGAAATTACATACACAGGAGCTTGTGAGCCTTTTGGAGCTTAAAACAGAAAGCAGGCCACAATTTCTAGGAATGGCTCATTCTGAGTTCTTAAGCATATCTTTATTATAGAGCGGAGCCTAGCTGTTCTGGCACTCTGCACAAGGCAGAGTTAAGGTTGTCTGTGTTTGACTTGGTGACTTAGGCCTGGTCTACACTACGATTTTAGGTCGAATTTAGCAGCATTACCTCCATTTAAGCCTGGACCTGTCCACATGACAAAGCCCCCCCCCCCCCCTTTTTTTTTTTGACTTAAAGGGCTCTTTAAATCGATTTCTTTACTCCACCTCCAACGAGGGGATTAGCGCTGAAATCGGCCTTGCCGGGTCGAATTTGGGGTACTGTGGACCCAATTCAAAGGTATTGGCCTCCGGGAGCTATCCCAGAGTGCTCCATTGTGACCGCTCTGGGACAGCGCTCTCAACTTAGATGCACTGGCCAAGTAGACAGGAAAAGGCCCGCGAACTTTTGAATCTCATTTCCTGTTTGGCAAGCGTGGCAAGGTGCAGGTGAGTGCAGATCTCATCAGCAGAGGTGACCATGATGGAGTCCCAGGATCGCAAAAGAGCTCCAGCATGGACCGAATGGGAGGTACGGGATCTGCTCGCCATATGGGGAGACGAATCTGTGCTAGCTGAACTCTGTTCCAGTAAACGAAATGCCAAAACATTAGAAAAGGTCTCAAAGGGCATGAAGGACAGAGGCCATAACAGGGACGCACAGCAGTGCCGCATGAAAATTAAGGAGCTAAGGTAAGCCTACCAAAAAACCAGAGAGGCAAACGGCCGCTCCGGATCAGAGCCTCGAACATGCCGCTTCTATGATGAGCTGCATGCCATGCTAGGGGGTGCAGCCACCAGTACCCCAACCCTGTGCTTTGACTCCGTCAATGGAGAATCACGCAACACGGAAGCGGTTTTTGGGGACGAGGAAGATAGCTCACAGAAAGGAAGCGGAGAAACTGCTTTTCCCAACAGCCAAGATATGTTTTTCACCCTGGACCTGGAGCCAGTAACCCCTGAACCCACCCAAGGCGTGCTCCCGGACCCTGAAGGTGGAGAAGGGACCTCTGGTGAGTGTACCTTTGTAAATATTACACATGGTTTAAAAGCTAAGCGTTGTTAATGATTAATTTGCCCTGGCATTCGTGGCCAGTACAGCTACTGGAAAAGTCTGTTAACATGTATGGGGATGGAGTGGAAATCCTCCAGGGACATCTCCATAAAGCTCTCCTGGATGTACTCCCAAAGCCTTTGCAAAAGGTTTCTGGGGAGGGTGGCCTTATTCCGTCCGCCATGGTAGGACACTTTACCACACCAGGCCAGTAGCACGTAGACTGGAATCAGTGCATAACAAAGCATGCCAGCATATCGTCCCGGTGTTTGCTGGCATTCAAACAACATCCGTTCCTTATCTCTCTGTGTTATCCTCAGGAGACTGATATCATTCATGGTCATCTGGTTGAAATAGGGTGCTTTTATTAAGGGGACATCCAGAGGTGCCTGTTCCTGCTCGGCTGTTTGGCTGTGGCTGAACAGAAATGTTCCCCACTGTTAGCCATGCGGTGGGGGGAGGGGTGAAGCAGTCATCCCAGAGAATTGGGTGGGTGTGTGTGGGGGGGTTATTTGGGTTTGTGCTGCACGTTAACCCCGCAAACCGCAGCCCCTCCTTTTAAATGGCCAACCCAATGGCCGCTTGGTATGGGAAATGAGGGCGCTGCTGTTTGAAACCATTCCCACATGTTATGAAGGTTAAAGGAGCCAAAAGACTGTGGCTTACCATGGCTGCCTGCAAGCCGAATTCTGTTGCCTGGCACTGCGTTAGTGATCTCTCACACCAAACCGGCAGGCCCTCAATATAAGAGGCAAAATGCGACCTTGTAACAAAAGCACATGTGCTGTGTAATGTGAACAGCAAGGTTTAACGTGAAAGAGTGTGCCCATTGTTCTCTAAAATGTCTTTTTAACTACCACTCTCCCTTTTCCCCCACCAGCTGCAAATGTTTCTCCTTCGCAGAGGCTAGCGAAGATTAGAAGGCGAAAAAAACGCACTCTGGATGAAATGTTCTCTGAGCTCCTGCTGTCCTCCCACACTGACCGAGCACAGCAGAATGCGTGGAGGCAGACAATGTCAGAGTGCAGGAAAGCACAATATGAACGCGAGGAGAGGTGGCGGGCTGAAGATGATAGGTGGCGTCAGCTTGCTGACAGAAGGCAAGAGTCGATGCTCAGGCTGCTGGAAGATCAAACTCATATGCTCCAGCGTATGGTTGAGCTGCAGGAAAGGCAGTAGGAGCACAGACCACTGCTACAGCCCCTGTGTAACCAACAGCCCTCCTCCCCAAGTTCCGTAGCCTCCTCACCCAGATGCCCAAGAACGCGGTGTGGGCCTCCAGCCACTCCACCCCAGAGGATTGCCCAAGCAACAGAAGGCTGGCCTTCAATAAGTTTTAAAGTGCAAGGTGGCCTTGTCCTTCCCTCCTCCCCCACCCCTCCCGGGCTACCTTGGCAGTTATCCCCCTATTTGTGTGATGAATTAATAAAGAATGCATGAATATGAAGTAACAGTGACTTTATTGCCTCTGCAAGTGGTGATTGAACGGGGGGAGGGGAGGGTGGCTAGCTTATAGGGAAGTAGAGTGAACCAAGGGAGGGGGGCCTTCATCAAGGAGAAACAAACAGAACTTTCACACCGTAGCCTGGCCAGTCATGAAACTGGTTTTCAAAGCTTCTCTGATGCACACTGCGCCCTCCTGTACTCTTCTAACCGCCCTGGTGTCTGGCTGCGTGTAATCAGCAGCCAGGCGATTTGCCTCAACCTCCCACCCCACCATAAATGTCTCCCCCTTACTCTCACAGATATTGTGGCGCTCACAGCAAGCAGTAATAACAATGGGAATATTGGTTTCGCTGAGGTCTATCCGAGTCAGTAAACTGCGCCAGCACACTTTTAAATGTCCAAATGCACATTCTACCACCATTCGGCACTTGCTCAGCCTATAGTTGAACAGCTCCTGACTATTGTCCAGGCTGCCTGTGTATGGCTTCATGAGCCATGGCATTGAGGGGTAGGGTGGGTCCCCAAGGATAACTATAGGCATTTCAACATCCCCAACGGTTATTTTCTGGTCTGGGAAGAAAGTCCCTTCCTGTAGCTTTTGAAACAGACCAGAGTTCCTGAAGACGCAAGCGTCATGTACCTTTCCCGGCCATCCCACGTTGATGTTGGTGAAACGTCCCTTGTGATCCACCAGTGCTTGCAGCAGCATTGAAAAGTACCCCTTTCGGTTTATGTACTAGCTGGCTTGGTGCTCCGGTGCCAAGATAGGGATATGGGTTCCGTCTATCGCCCCACCACAGTTAGGGAATCCCATTGGAGCAAAGCCATCCACTATGACCTGCACATTTCCCAGAGTCGCTACCTTTGATATCAGCAGCTCTTTGATTGCGTTGGCTATTTGGATCACAGCAGCCCCCACAATAGATTTGTCCACTCCAAATTGATTCCCGACTGACCGGTAGCTGTCTGGCGTTGCAAGCTTCCACAGGGCTATTGCCACTCGCTTCTCAACTGTGAGGGCTGCTCTCATCCTGGTATTCTGGCGCTTCAGGGCAGGGGAAAGCAAGTCACAAAGTTCCATGAAAGTGCGCTTACGCATGCGAAAGTTTCGCAGCCATTGGGAATCATCACAGACCTGCAACACTATGCAGTCCCACCAGTCTGTGCTTGTTTCCCGGGCCCAGAATCGGCGTTCTACGGCATGAACCTGCCCCATTAACACCATGATGTGCACATTACCGGGGCCCGTACTTTGTGAGAAGTCTGTCCATGTCTATGTCCTCATCACTCTCGTCACCGCACTGCCGTCGCCTCCTTGCCTGGTTTTGCTTTGGCAGGTTCTGGTTCTGCATATACTCCAGGATAATGCGCGTGGTGCTTATAATGCTCATAATTGCCGCTGTGATCTGAACGGGCTCCAAGATCCCAGTGCTATGGCGTCTGGGCTGAAAAAAGGTGCGAAAGGATTGTCTGCCGTTGCTCTGATGGAGGGAGGGGCGACTGATGACGTGGCTTACAGGGAATTAAAATCAACAAAGGGGGTGGCTTTGCATCAAGGAGAAACACAAACAACTGTCACACAGAATGGCCTCCTCAAGGATTGAACTCAAAACCCTGGGTTTAGCAGGCCGTTGATTTCACGGAGGGAGGAAGCAAATGAATACAAAACAAATCGGGTCTATTTCTTGTTTTGATCCACTCCATCTATCTTTTACATCTTTAGGCTGGCAGCAGACGGTGCAGTTCGACTGCTAGCCATCGTCATCTCCTGGGTGCTCGGCAGAAGATGGGAATGACCTGGCTGAGTCACTCCCATGTCTGCCCAGGTGCCCCTGACCGACCGAGGTTGGCTAAAAGAGCACCCAGAAATACAACGACGATGGCTACCAGTCGTAATGCACCGTCTGCTGCCAAAAGGCAATGAGCTGCTGCTGTGTAGCAATGCAGTCCCATATCTGCCAGCACCCAGGAGACGTACAGTGAGGTGAGCGGGCTCCATGCTTGCTGTGGTATGGCGTCTGCACAGGTAACCCAGGAAAAAAGGTGTGAAACGATTGTGTGCCGTTGCTTTCGCTGAGGGAGGGAGAGAGGAGGGGCCTGACGACATGTACCCAGAATCACCCGCGACACTGTTTTTGCCCCATCAGGCATTGGGATCTCAACCCAGAATTCCAATGGGCGGCAGAGACTGCGGGAACTGTGGAATAGCTACCCACAGTGCAACGCTCCGGAAGTCGACGCTAGCCTCGGTACTGTGGACGCAGTCCGCCGACAATGCACTTAGAGCATTTTGTGTGGGGACACACACAATCGACTGTATAAAAACGATTTCTAAAAAACTGACTTCTATAGATTTGACCTAATTTCATAGTGTAGACATACCCTTAGTAGAACTGACTTGCTAAAGGACTTGAGGGTATGTATGACTTTATTCCTTATTTCTGTACTTTTTGGTTTTGAGTTTGCAAAAGGGACAATAATGCCAAACTGAAGTGGTTCTCACAGAGTATCTTATCTGAGTTTATTTCAGTTCCTCTCAAAGGAAATGATTTAATTTACTTTAAATAAAATTTGTACACATTTAATTCCTTACAGATTATAAATACAGTCCGGTCAATGTTCAGGTGAATAAGCAGGCAAAATTGTACTATGTTCAGTAGTTTTCAGATTTTTCTGTGGATTTGGAAGGCCTTGTTGCATATCAAGTAAAAGTCCATCATTCCTGAAGAAATACTCCCTGCAATTTTATATGTAATACTTATATATTTTAGTTGAGGAAAAGAAATTCCACTGGATCCTCTTGCTTCTTCAGCTGGTAGCATCATTCGTATTGGCAAATTGTCACCAAATTGAGGATTAGTTTGGGTTTCAGAAACCATACCCTCTAGCTGTTGGGGGTGTGTGTTGCATTCAGGCACAGTTCTGCAAGATTGGAAAAGGGTGCTAGTAGTACAAGCCAGAAAAATGATGTCCTGGAATGAAGGGCAAGACGACAAAACACTTTGTACCAAACTGGTGGATATTATTCAGTTAGGACAAGGCCTTGCTTTTGAAATAAAAGCTTGGCAAATGAAACCCCAGAAATTTCTGTCATTTGTTATCTTCTGTATTTATATTTTATCACCAACTTTTTTTTCTTTGTCAGATTTGAAACAAATGTAGGTGCTTGTATCTGAAAGTTGGCTTGAGTGCTCTTCTCTCTGGATTGTGCTTGATCTCAGTCCTGAGCTTATTACTTTGTTCAGTTAACTCACTTTTTGATTGTACCTGAATTTAAATTCCCAGTTCCGTTGAAGTTAGGCTCTTTTCACTAGCCTGCCTTTAGATTCCTGAAGAGTTGCTGTAGAGACTTTAAACACGTTGGAAACCAAGACATTTGAATCTGCAGCGTAATTTGAGCTCTTCAGTATGAGTGAGGTGGATAGTGGAGAAGCCACTTGAGATCAGATAGGTAGGAGCATGTCAAATAACTTTCATTTTACCTCATCCGATTTAAGATAGTTGAATATACACAGCACAAAATATAATGGCTGCATAAAGAGACAAGGCAGTACAATATACAACAGTGTAAACATTATCTCTTGTTATGTTGAAAATTATGTTCTCTGTATTTGAGCTTCTGCACTTGTTAATTTTATGACTTTGTGTGTACTTTTCCTAAATCTAATGGTGTAGTATAGTAACTCCTCACTTAATGTCATAGAATCATAGAATATTAGGGTTGGAAGAGACCTCAGGAGGTCATCTAGTCCAATCCCCTGCTCAAAGCAGGACCAACACCAACTGAATCATCCCAGCCAAGGCTTTGTCAAGCTGGGCCTTAAAAACCTCTAAGGATGGAGATTCCACCACCTCTCTAGGTAACCTATTCCAGTGCTTCACCACCCTCCTAGGGAAGTAGTGTTTCCTAATATCCAACCTAGACCTCCCCCACTGCAACCTGAGACTATTGCTTCTTGTTCTGTCATCTACCACCACTGAGAACAGCCTATCTCCATCTTCTTTGGAACCTCCCCTTCAGGTAGTTGAAGGCTGCTATCAAATCCACCCTCATTCTTCTCTTCTGCAGACTAAATAACCCTAGTTCCCTCAGCCTCTCCGCGTAAGTCATGTGCTCCAACCCCTAATCATTTTTGTTGCCCAAGTATCAACCCTGCATTGCATCAGAGAAAATGAAGATTTTTCTGGATAGAAGTCAAGGTTTGGTTCTGGAAGCAAAACATGCTGAAGATTCAGAGAGTGCAGTATGGAGCAGGGAAGGATATAGGCAGCATGTGACCTCCAGAGGAAGAGAGGAGAACCTATGTACCTCCAATGCAGATGGCGGTGCAAAACTGTTTTCAGGGTCTCTGCACAGGCACTACCGTGGAGAAGGATTTGGAAGAGCCCTCTGAGGGAAGGTATCAGAAGGAGACCCCATCGACTGGAAGGCACGGGATGCGTTGTCCTAGGGTTGGAGGTTCTATGACCACCACTCCCAAGAGGAGGAGATGGGTGGTGGTGGTCAGGGACTCCCTCCTAAGGGGGACTGAGTCATCCATCTGCCGACCAGACCGGGAGACTTGAAGTGTGCTGCTTGCCTGGAGCTAGAATCCAGGATGTGATGGAGTGTTTGCCGAGACTGATCAAGACCTCGGACCACTACGCCTTCCTACTTCTCCACGTGGGCACCAATGATATTGCCAAGAATGACCTTGAGTGGATCACTGCAGACTATGTGGCTCTGGGAAGAAGGAAAAAGGAGTTTGAGGCGCAAGTAGTGTTCTTGTCCATCCTCCCTGTTGAAGGAAAAGGCCCAGGTAGGGACTGTCGAATTGTGGAGGTGAATGTGTGGTTATACAGGTGGTGTCGGAGAGAGGGCTTTGGATTCTTTGACCATGGGATGCTGTTCCGGGAAGGATTGCTAGGAAGAGATGGGATCCACCTAACGAAGAGAGGGAAGAGCATCTTTGCAAGCAGGCTTGCTAACCTAGTGAGGAGGACTTTAAACTAGGTTTGCCAGGGGATGGTGACCTAAGCCCAGAGGTAAGTGGGAGAGTGGGATACCAGGAGGAAACGCAAGGAGGAGGGTACAAGATGGGAAGCTTCTTGATTCCTACTGAGAAAGTAGGGCTATCGGCTATTTATCTTAGGTGCATGTACACGAACGCAAGAAGCCTGGGAAACAAGCAGGAAGAATTGGAAGTCCTGGCACAATCAAGGAGCTATGACGTGACTGGAATAACAGAAACTTGGTGGGGCAGTTCACATGACTGGAGTACTGTCATGGATGTGTATAAACCAGGGATTGGTAACCTTTGGCCCGCGGCCCGTCAGAGTAAGCACCTGGCGGGCCGGGCCGGTTTGTTTACCTGTCGCGTCCGCAGGTTTGGCCGATCGCAGCTCCCACTGGTAATTAATTAGGTGGAGATCGTGCATAATTTCTTTTTGCGTAGAATCTGACTTCAGTTTTCTCCACTGGTAACTTTTTTTTTTTTAATAGTAGCAAATTTGCATCTCTTGGTCTAGGTCAGGGATTGGCAACCTTTGGCACGCGGCTCGCCAGGGTAAGCACCCTGGCTGGCCGGGTCGGTTTGTTTACCTGCTGCGTCTGCAGGGCCGGCCCGCCACGGTTCGCTGCTCCAGGCCAATGGGGACTGCGGGAAGCAGTGCGGTCCGAGGAATGTGCTGGCCGCCACTTCCCGCCGCCCCCATTGGCCTGGAGCCGCGATTGGCCGAACCTGCGGACGCGGCAGGTAAACAAACCGGCCCGGCCCACCAGGGTGCTTACCCTGGCGAACCGCATGCCAAAGGTTGCCGATCCCTGGTCTAGGTCTTACAGACTCAAGTTAACAGGGTGGATAAAAATCAATGATGGGTTTTTTTTTTTTTAATCTGATTTTTTTGATTTAAAGGAGAAATTGAGCAGTGTGCAAAAGGCCTAGAGGGTGAAATTGTTAACCTGAGTCTTGATGGGTAGAGCAATGTCCGCAATGATCCTGTTGTATGTGCTTGTGTGACAACAGAAGAAGGGAATGTCTTCCTTACAGAAACAATTGATACATCAGGAAATGCACACATAGCAGAATACTTACAAGAAGTAGCAGTAAAAGCTATAACAAACTGTGACAAAAAAATTCAAATGTCTAGTACGCATCTTGGTCACAGAAAATGCTGCAAATGTATCCAAGATGAGAAGAAATTATTTAGAAGATAGTGAAGAGAATCCCAAGCTAATATCATATGGTTTCAGTACTCATTTGATGCACCTCCTAGCCAAAGACTTCAGTGTTCCAGAAATAAAGGCTGATGTTGTTGAAATTGCAAAATACTTCTGTAACAACCACTTTGCAGCAGCTGCTCTGAAAAAAGTGGGAGGAACCAAGCTACCTCTCCCACAAAACGTGCGATGGAACTCAGTAGTGGACTGTTTTGAGCACTGTGTCAATAATTGGCCTAATCTGATGACTGTTTGTGAACAAAAATCATGAAAAAATAGATGGCACTGTCACAGCCAAAGTTCTCAACATTGGGCTTAAGAGAAATGTTGGAACACATGCTGAGTACCCTGAAGCCTATTTCTGTAGCCTTGAGCAAAATGCAGAGAAATAGCTATTTTATTGCTGAAGCTGTTGAAATTTGGAAGGAACTGAGTGAGATCTTTAAAAAGAGAAATATGCAATGACAGAGTTAAATTGCAAGCATTAAAAAAACGAATGGGACAAGCACTATCTCCTCTTCTCCAGCAGTTATGACATGGACATCCAGCAAACATCCCTCCATAATGCCAACTATAATAAACTTCAGAGCTAAGGGTGAACCGTTCAAGAAATATTTCTTTGCTGATGATGTTTTAAAGAAAGTCACACCAATGAACTGGTGGAAGTCACTTAAGCACTTGGATTCAGAGACTGTTGAAGTGATAATCTCACTTTTAACAGTAGTAGCTTCTTCAGTCGGTGTAGAAAGAATATTTTCTTCTTTTGGACTAATTCGTTTCAAATTGAGAAATCGTTTGGGACCTGAAAAAGCAGAAAAGCTTGTTTTTCTTTTCCAGATTATGAACAAACAGGAAAATGAAGGTGAAGACGACTGAGTTAGCTGCAGAAGCCAGTATTTTAAGTTTCTCATGTTGACCTGGCTGACGTCGTCAATTTTAATTTTTTTTTAAATATTTCATTGAACTATTTTAGTTAAAAACAATTAACAAATACAAACCTGATTTTTAAAAAACTTCAATGTTTAACTAAATTCAAAAATTCATTTGCTTATTTTGTTAAAATATTATATGTTTGCTGTTGAAGAAAAAAAATCCAGAATATATAAAGTTGTTGTTTTGTTTTAGTTTAATAAAACAACTGAAATGTCTGTATGGTGGTGTTCTCCTCCTAATACAGCATGGCAAGAAAATCCTCCAAATATTAATGATTAACCTGTTGAATTGTCGATAGTTCACCTCCCAATGACTTCATAAATATCTGCTTCAGTTACCTTTGGTAAATGAAATAACCAAACAATCATTCTTTTTCTGATATAGCTGTAAAACTAATCTGAAAAGTTTTAAAAAATAAATCACTTAAAAATGTATAGCGTGTACCTTCTAAAAATGAAACCTACATCTATCTGAGTTGTGAAGAATATGTATTAAGGTTATAACAACCAACAAGAATGCACTTTTATGTAGAAATCCATGATTAAATCAAGTCTTCGTGACTAGTGATTTAAATCAAATCCACCCTGCAAGTTAAGAAAGAGGAAATCTCTTGTCGCCTTCAAATATTGTATTCCAATTCCGGTCTTTGTTACTCCTATGGTAAGCAATGACTCTTTCACTATCTGTAATATTATAAAATGTTAGAGTAAAACCATACCATTTGAGACCTCTGACCAACTCAAGAGGAAGTCCTCTTCCATGCTTGAGACTTAATTGTAACAGCTTTTAAAATATTCAACAAATCCAAGTAGATCTACCAATTCTATTTTACATCTGCCCGAAAATTGTTTTGTGCTATAATTGTTTCATTCTCCTCTCCCTTGTTATGATGCTTTTAGTAAGTAAATGAGCAATGTCTTCATTAAAGGGAAATAGCGTGCTTCTAAACTAAGTGAAGGCATTTATCAATGCTGAGTACATATTTATTCACTTCATTAAGTTTAATTGTTTTTGGGTTTTTTTGAGTTTGCCTGACAGTTATAGTTCTGTATATTTTCAATCCTTATGCTGGAAGAAGTACTTACATCTTGTCATGTTTCCTTGCTCTTAATAGTCAGGGATTGTTCTAGGTCCTTGCTGTGGGTTTCATAGAATATCAGGGTTGGAAGGGACCTCAGGAGGTCATCTAGTCCAACCCCCTGCTCAAAGTAGAGCCAATCCCCAGACAGATTTTTGCCCCAGATCCCTAAATGGCCCCCTCAAGGATTGAACTCTCAACCCTGGGTTTAGCAGGCCAGTGCTCAAACCACTGAGTTATCTCAGTTTGGCTGGTGTTGTAGGTGTGTTTGTTCCATAGACTCTGCAGTTATACATTGGGGAAAACAATTTTTTTCTGCTTTCTTTTCACTTTTTGACATTTCTGCCACTCACTTTGTTTTCATATAATTAACTTAAAGCTTTATGAGCTTACTGCAGACACTTTTTTATCTTTTCTCATTTTTGAGTACTGTAAGGCCAGAGCATATTCAACATATCTACTATGTCGTTTGATTTGGCTGTGTCCCTTTTGCACATTACAGGAAAAAACAGAAATAAAGTACTACTGTTGCCTACTGTACAATAGAATAATGAAGTAGAGCTGGATTCATGTTTTTCTCATTCTTTTGTGATGCATTATAACTTCATGGCTTGTATTTTTTTTTTTTTTTTTTTTTTTGGCGTTGCATGAACTTCTTAAGACTCAAACTAAACCACCAAAGTTGCATTAATACAGAGCAAAAACGTCCCTTCCCATGTTGAGGTGGGGGCAATTTCTTGATATGCAGTCTGGTGAATTTTTTGAAGCTCCCAGTATCCCATGCGGGGTAACAGGGATATTAATGGAGCTACAGAGGGAGCATGATTCTCTAATCACATAGCTGTCCTAAGATCCATGGAGAATTGTACAGATTTTAGGGCAGTGGCACACCTGAGGCAGAACAGCTCACTCAGGAGCTGTCTGTTACTGGCTTCCTGCCCACACCTATGAACCATCTCCAAGGGAAGTAGGTGTAGAGTGGGAGTTAATGCTGAAAGAGGAGAGAGTGTTAATCTGTGGTGAAACTTTCTATGGAGATTCCATGGGTTTGCCAGGGGAGAATGGCATTTAGGGAGTTGTCTTGGCTCCAACCCCTATCCTTAGGTCTGGTAGCTCCAGCTCCAAAACCTGTGGAGATTGATCATGGGCTCTGGGGAATAAGGAGGAGGAATAATTCTTGTTGGACTCTGGTCCATCCCCTGACCTAACTGGTATATACGTGCTTTGTTCCTTTAGTGTCTCTTTCAGGGATGATTTGGCATATATTTAATTTGCATTGTATAATGTTTGTTTGTTTAATATCCTTGTGTTGTAAGAGAAACTAAATGTCTTAATCTATAACCGTGGAAGAGCCTCAAACAAATGAATGCCTCACCTGAAACTGGGTGCAGTCTAAAAAAAACAGAGAAGATGTGAGGGAGTTTGGAAAAAGATTGGAAATTTAAAATTGCTCAAGCTGCCTTTAGTTGTGTTTCCAGTTCTGTTAAGGTTTCATTTCTTTATCAAAATAGATATTGCATTATTTCCAAGCTCCGTGGAATACATTGGTGTCTTTTATTGTTGATAGCTATTCTATTTTAGCTAGATATCTTAACTATGCTAAGATACAGTACTTCGTGCTGGCAAGAAGATGCCCCACACTTTTTCTTGATGTCATTTTGAAGTATCGAACAAAGCAGATGGTGTCTCTAACAATTAGTTTCACTAAATTTGCTTGACTTGTTTAAAAGCATGTAATTTTCCCCTTTATTAAAGCTACTTGTACTTTAACATCTTATTTGAAAGGCTTATTTTAGGCATGTTTGTTTTTATATGGTTTTCATGCACCTTTAATTTAAAAGGCGTGGAATGAAATTGTGTATACTTAGATGTTCATTGTCATTTTAGGTCTGTGGTCTGCAGTCTGAACTATTGACTGTGACTCACCACATTCTTAGACCTTAAAATCGGGAACTGGCTTAGGACCTTCAGGGCAGCTTGCAGGGCCGTTCAGGAAGTCATCTGGAAGGTTGTACGCCAGTCAGTGATTTCCTGTTTTTTGTTTTTTTTTTAAAGAATTATTTTCAGCCTCTAGCCATTATATGATGATAAAAATATCAATAACATCAGTACGTGCTAACAATAAAAACGGCATTGACGTTTAAACATCAGGAAAAATTGCCATAATTTATTACAGGGAAGTTGTGAAGAAAAAGATGTGAATACTAATACATACTTATCAAGGAATCAAAATGCAAACTTGCTGCAATGGGAAATGTGTAAAGGGAACCCAAATAAGCTTACTTGGACATAACTGTTGAGAGGTGCTCCGTATTGTATATAATGAGTGTAGTTTGGGACAATGCCTGGCAAATGGTTCCCAATCCTGCTGGAAAGGCATAACGAGTGGGGTTCCGCAGGGGTCTGTTTTGGGACCGGCTCTGTTCAATATCTTCATTAACGACTTAGATATTGGCATAGAAAGTACGCTTATTAAGTTTGCGGATGATACCAAACTGGGGGGGATTGCAACTGCTTTGGAGGACAGGGTCATAATTCAAAATGATCTGGACAAATTGGAGAAATGGTCTGAGTTAAACAGGATGAAGTTTAACAAAGACAAATGCAAAGTGCTCCACTTAGGAAGAAAAAATCAGTTTCACACATACAGAATGGGAAGAGACTGTCTAGGAAGGAGTACGGCAGAAAGGGATCTAGGGGTTATAGTGGACCACAAGCTAAATATGAGTCAACAGTGTGATGCTGTTGCAAAAAAAGCAAACATGATTCTGGGATGTATTAACAGGTGTGTTGTGAGCAAGACACGAGAAGTCATTCTTCTGCTCTACTCTGCTCTGGTTAGGCCTCAGCTGGAGTATTGTGTCCAGTTCTGGGCACCGCATTTCAAGAAAGATGTGGAGAAATTGGAAAGGGTCCAGAGAAGAGCAACAAGAATGATTAAAGGTCTTGAGAACATGACCTATGAAGGAAGGCTGAAAGAATTGGGTTTGTTTAGTTTGGAAAAGAGAAGATTGAGAGGGGACATGATAGCAGTTTTCAGGTATCTAAAAGGGTGTCATAAGGAGGAGGGAGAAAACTTGTTCACCTTAGCCTCTGAGGATAGAACAAGAAGCAATGGGCTTAAACTGCAGCAAGGGAGGTCTAGGTTGGACATTAGGAAAAAGTTCCTAACTGTCAGGGTGGTTAAACACTGGAATAGATTGCCTAGGGAGGTTGTGGAATCTCCATCTCTGGAGATATTTAAGAGTAGGTTAGATAAGTGTCTATCAGGGATGGTCTAGATGGTATTTGGTCCTGCCATGCGGGCAGGGGACTGGACTCGATGACCTCTCGAGGTCCCTTCCAGTCCTAGAATCTATGAAAAAAAATCCTCAGTCTTTCTAAGGGCTGGTCTATACTTAGCCGCTAGTTTGGTGGCTGGAAATCGAACTTCCTGGTTCGATTTATCGCGTCTGGTCTGGACGCGATAAATCGAACCAGGAAGTGCTCGCCGTCGACTGCAGTACTCCAGCTCAACGAGAGGAGTACCGCGGAGTCGACGGGGGAGCCTGCCTGCTGCGTGTGGACCGCGTCTGAACCACGGTAAGTTCGAAGTAAGGTATGTCGACTTCAGCTGCGTTATTCACGTAGCTGAAGTTGCGTACCTTACTTCGACTTGGGGGGTTAGTGTAGACCAGGCCTAAGAAGAGGCCCTCCTATAGGAGGAAACAGTCTAACTTTTGGTCTTTCTGGCAAAGAGACAAAGCTCTAAACATGAAGCTGCTTTTGTGCTCTCTTCCCTCCCCCCCCCCCCCCCCGCTCTCTCTTCCTTCATGTATTTAGGACTTCATTTCATAGTGGATTTTTCTGTGTGCTGTAAAAGTGTTAACAGCTTAAATATGTGGGAAGTGGGAGGACAGACTGCTTATGAATCCTATTAAACAATATGCTAAAAGAATCTAAATGCTGTATTAGTAAGCTCAATGTTTTTCTTCTGTGACAAGGAAAAAATAATCAAAATTCCAAAAGAATCATAGCCAGATGTTTGTCATTGATCCTGCTTGACTATCCTAAATATGGCAAATAAGCGGCCGTAGAAATTTTTTGTCTGACCTCAGAAGAAAAAGTTAGTAATTCACTATTTGAAATTTGAAGATATTATAGGGTTTAAAAAGAAAGTAATTCAAGCTTTCCAATCTACATATTATATAATTCTACTATACTTTTTGAAACCTGTTATTTTGTGTTTGGTGGCTTGACTTTCATTTTTCCCCTCAGTGCCACTGTTCAGTCTAAGATTCCTGGGATCTAAACATATCCATAATAGTGGATCTTTGACGTAATATAATGTGGGAATGCTGTAGTTTTTGTAGTGGTTAATTTCTTTTATATCAGTCCAGGTAGATAGCAGCATAAAGTCTAATTCAGTCTCTTTTAAAATAGGAAACTTGCAAAGAAAAATAGCTGCTGTACATTGTCACTAGTTACTCTTCTGTTTGTATTAATCTATACAACTTCCTAATATATATGGGGAATGTGATTAATACTATCTTGAAAATGAGGTTTCTTCTGCATCACGCTGAAGACAGTCATTCTGGGGCTTGTGTGAAATCTCTGCATGTGGTAGCTGCCCTTCATTCAGGATAAATGTAAGAAATGCAGGTAAGCTCCTTTTGAAGTAAAATAGTTAAAACAATAGGAGCTACTTCCCAAAACACAGGCCACATACCAGGCCTGTCAGGAACTCATGTGTGGGCAGAGGGGTTACACTGGGGCTGAATACAAATGTCGAGGGCTGCATGTTGTTTTGGTGGAGCTGGCTGTGAGTGAGAGACAGCAGACACAGCCATAAACACTAGAGAACCAGACAGGGAAGGCAGCAGAAAGCCAAGATCAGGCATAGAAGCACATAGGAGAAAGCTTTTGGGGTCAGGTGCTGGCTGGAAAGAGGCTTGGGATATTAAGCAAGGAGGCTATTTCATATTTGATTCTAGTGTGTTCAAGGAAACAGGACATTGTGTGCATTCTTTGTATATAAACAGTATTGCATCAAAGAAACACTTGACTCGATCCTCAGTTTCTCCTTCTAATGGAAATAACCTACAAGACCTCAAACATTAGCTTACCTCTTGGGTTGAGGGATAGTTTTTATGTTGCTAACATGTAAAGCTAAACAGCTATGTGCATGAAGTACATTATCTTATAAGTAACATCTGATTTTCTTATCTACAACTCTAGCTTTGGATATCTTGAAAAAACCTTTATCTTTGGGCATTTGACATCAGGGTGGATTGATTTTAAAATCAATTAAAATCATTGATTTAAATTATTTTATTATTTAAATCCAGTAGGAAATACTGATTTAAAGTTATTTTAATTGTTTTGCATTTTTACTTTTTATTTTCCTAAAGAGAACTTGATTCTCATTGGTTAGTAACCACTAAAACATGCTTAAGTAATTACATAGCTTGTGTTTATTCAGATTCTTAATTTTTATATTTTGTTAGAAAATGGTGAATGATGCATTTATTTTTTAGATTAATTTTTACTTATTTGTGTCAAGCTCTATTTGGATGGAAATTCAAACTCAGATGTGCACAAACAAGCATTTTAGGGGTTTTTTTTTTTATTTTTATTAAATGTAATCTGAAAAAAGAAAAGTATCAAAACATGTTTTGCATTTAAAACTAATGATTTATTTAAGCAAAGGAAGTATTATCTGTAATTAGTGAACTGACCTGATTTGTTTTTGGTTACTATGTCCCTCAAGATTTTAGAATGAGTAGATCTCATCCTCTCACACCTAGTTTTTATTCCTAGGTCTGAAGAGAGAAACAAAATTTCTGGCTTTTTTAACTTCCAGTTGGCTTCTTAACTTTGTATGAACCAGTCATTGAACTGAACTAATTGAATAAACAGAAATTAAGAAAATTATTTTCTATGCATCCGCAGGACAGGCTACTGCTGTTAAAAGCTGGTTTATCATTTCAGGAAACTCTGGTTACTTCACTGTTTACTTCTACTGCTTTGGTGGTTTGATTTTCTTTAAAATTTGGCAAGACGTGTACTACTTAATATTTGATTTAATTTAAATAATTTTAATAAATTATAAAATTTTTAGGCCTTAACATAAATCTTTACATTTGCAATTGAAAATTTATCTTAAAAAATAAACCCTTATCTAATTTAAATAAAAAATACCAATTAAATCACAAAAATCTGATTTAAATAATAATCTGACTTTTAAAAATATATTTAAAAAAATCATTGATTTTTATTCACCCTGCTGGAGAACTTATTTGAAAAATAGAGACTGATTTAAGATTGACCTTATTCTAACACTAACTTCAGATGCTAATGTTTAAATGCATTACGCAGGACCACATTCTAGCTTTGGGTATCTGCACATGATGCACAGAATATAACCCGTGGTCTTTATTAATGTTATAGATTTAGAGCAGAAAGTGAAACTTGTGGATGGAGACCCGGATATTAGCTTTGAGGCCCAGACAATAGTAATTGAAATAACTTATGTTGTTTAGTAAACTTTCTTTAATTATTCATCATATTTTTGTGAACATACAGTCGTAAAAGTAGTTGTCTGCACGTACAAATACTGTTAGTAAGAACCATATAGCACCTGTAAATTATCTGTGTTATGTAAATGCCTGGAGGCTTCAAAAGTGAGATTAGGACCCTATTGTACAAATACATAAAAGACCCTGAAGAGCTTTTAGTGTAAGTAGACAAAACAGATAGGATGGGAAAGGAAACAGGCACAGAGAGGTGAGATGACTTGCCCGAAGTCATATAGCCTGGCAGTGGCAGAGCCAGGAATGGAACCAGCTCTCCTGTGACTGTCCAGTGCCCTACCCACTACACCATGATGCCTCCCTAAACCCTTTGGGGTTTTCAAAGTAGTTGTTTCAGAAAAGGCTGCTCTCTTGGTAGGAGGGGAATGAAAATGCATTGTTAAAAATAAATCCAAGTTCACCAATCCATGGTATTTGTTTGTTCCATTGTTGTCAGTTGCATGCTTGAATGCATCCTAGATGATGATTCAAATGATGGACTGTTGAAATATGTGACATTTCAAATACCTTACAGGCTTGACAGTTTCAGCTAACACCTCCATGAGCCTAAGGGTATGTCTACACTGCAATTAAAAACCCATGGCTGGTATGTGCCAGCTGACTAGGCTCTCAGGGCTCAAGCTGCAGTGCTGTTTCATTGCAGTGTAGACTTTCGGGCTTGGGTTGGAGCCCAGGCTCTAGGACCCTGCGAGGTGTCTTCCTCACTTACCTTTAGTATTGGTATTTTTTGGCACAGCAACAATTACGTTCTTCACTATTGTGGTTGTATGTATTTGTGGATTTTGGAATCTCAGAGCAGCTATTTTTATGGTTTTTCAATAGCTGATACTGGTACAGTGATTTTGGGAGTTGCTCATTATAGTGCTACTGTGCTCAAAGTCACAAAATTGGAGGTTGAGGAAAAGGTGCTTAACCTGAAGAAGACACAGACATCCACATGTGACATCTTGAGAACATTTTTATTTAATAAATTTTAGGACCAGAAGAGACCATTGTGATCAACTAGACTAGAATTTCTGAGAAACTTGATATACTATTACAGTGGCAGTAATGAAGGTAGTGAGCTTTACAATCAAAAGGTTATTTCTCTAAATGAGTTCCTGCTCCACCTTCAGGAAGCTCTGTGGATCTGTTGAGTATTGACCTTCTTTAGGTCATAGAGGAGAGACTGTTGACTGGTTGCACCTTCTTCAGTATGACTTCTGCATTTTCACAAGTACAGATTAGTACACTTGCTGCATGGTACCTCTAGAGGCCCAGATACTGCAGTGCTAGAGTCCTTTTGAAACTCAGCGTATAGGGTCAAATAATGATCTCCTTTACTTAGATGTACCGGAAGGCAAAAGTACAGTACAATTTCATCCCAGTTTCTCTTTCGCATAACAAACCCCTCTTATAACCTCCCCATGTCAACAAATGAGTATCTGAAATTAGCAAAAGGTCCAAAATGCCTAGCCACTCTGGAAAAACATATTTGCTGTACAGAGTTGATATCTCCAGCAGTGAAGTGGTTTAACACTAATAAGCCTTTAAGTGGTCACAAGTAGGTTTGATGCTAAAACCTCACTAAGATGAATGAGAGACTGAATTTGTAGCCAGACTGAAACAAATTACACAAGACAGCAGATTTGAGGAGTTAGGCTTTCTTGTAAAGAAAAGACTTAGGCCTGGTCTACACTAGGCATTTGTCGAATTTAGCGCCGTTACATCGAATTAACCCTGCACCCGTCCACACCACGAAGCTATTTAGTTCGACATAGAGCTCTCTTAAATTCGACTTCTGTACTCCTCCCCAACGAGAGGAGTAGCGCTAAATTCGAAATGGCCATATCGAATTAGGCTAGGTGTGGATGGAAGTCGACGCTAATAGCTCCGGGAGCTATCCCACAGTGCACCACTCTGTTGACGCTCTGGACAGCAGTCCGAGCTCGGATGCTCTGACCAGCCACACAGGAAAAGCCCCGGGAAAATTTGAATTCCCTTTCCTGTCTGGGCAGTTTGAATCTCATTTCCTGTTTGGACATCGTGGCGAGCTCAGCAGCACTGGCAACGATGCAGAGCTCTCCAGCAGAGATGGCCGTGCAATCGCAGACTAGAAAGAGGGCCCCAGCATGGACTGATCGGGAAGTCTTGGATCTCATCGCTGTGTGGGGCGATGAGTCCGTGCTTTCCGAGCTGCGCTCCAAAAGACGGAATGCAAAGATATATGAGAAGATCTCTAAAGCCATGGCAGAGAGAGGATACAGCCGGGATGCAACACAGTGCCGCGTGAAAATCAAGGAGCTGAGACAAGGCTACCAAAAAACCAAAGAGGCAAACGGACGCTCCGGATCGCAGCCCCACACATCCCATTTCTACGAGGCACTGCAGTCCATCCTGGGTGCGGCCGCCACCACTACCCCACCCGTGACCGTGGACTCTGAGGATGGGATATTGTCCGCGGCCGGTTCCTCGGACATGTTAGCGGACGGGGAAGATGAGGAAGGAGATGAGGAGGACGAGGCAGTCGACAGCGCTTGCACCGCTGATTTCCCCGACAGCCAGGAGCTCTTCATCACCCTTACCGAGATCCCCTACCAACCGTCCCCAGCCGTTACCCCGGACACAGAATCAGGGGAAGGATCAAGCAGTAAGTGCTTTAAACATCTAAACATTTATTTTTAACAGAACTGGAATATTTATAATATTAACAATGGGTTTCTCATGATTTCTTTGCCTTAGGCGCTTAACTATTTAGTCCCAACTATTTAAAAAAAAAATCTAACAATGTCCGGTTTTTCATGATTCTGCTGCCCAAGACGCTCCACTCTTTAGTCTCTGCCAGTGCAGCTACACCAAAATCCGGTCTATATGTCCGGGGATAGAGATGAAATCCTCATGGGAGATCTCAACTTAGCTCTCCTGGAGGTAATGTTCAAGCCTGTTCATCAGGTTCCTGGGGAGAGCGATCTTATTGGGTCCTCCATGGTACGAAACGTTTCCGCGCCAGGAGACAATCAAGTACTCAGGGATCATTGCCCTGCAGAGCATGGCGGCATACGGCCCTGGTTTTTGCAGGCTTTCCCTAAGCATCCGTTCCTTCTCGCTGTCCGAGATCCTCATCAGGGTGATGTCGCTCATGATGCCCTGCTTTGAATTAGGTAGGGGAATGTCAGTATTGGGACTGCTTTACAGCCACACGGTGGAGGCGGGAGAGGGGCAGCATACAGGGATCTTTCCCTGGGACAGCCGCGAGGGGGTGGGACAGGGGCAGAGTTCATGCTTGCCTGATTGCTGGCAGCAGAAACTGGCATTGCTTTCAATGTGAAAGGAGGCCAGTGCTACTATTAAAGTTTTAAGCAGCCACAAGTCTACGGCTTACCATGTTTGCCCGCTACACAAATTCCGGTGTCCTGCCCCGCTTCTCAGATCGCCACTGCAAGACCACAGGCACTGAAGGCGAGGGCCGAAAATTCGACCTTGTCCTGAGTGCGCATGTGATAGGTGCAGGGCATGGTCTTGTTCACAAAGAAAGACTATGTTCTTTGTTCACAACTACATTTATCTTTCTGAGGAATTTACTCCCTTTTTCCCATTCCCACAGCCACATCTGCGACTGTCTCCCAACCCAGCGTGGCATCACAGTCCCAGAGGCTAGCGCAGATTAGGCGGAGGAAGAAGAAGAAGACGCGGGAGGACATGTTCTCAGAACTAATGTGCTGCTCCCGAGCCCAGGCAGCCCAGCAGACACAGTGGAGGGAGAACTTGTCCCAAATGCACAGAGCAAACATGGAACGGGAGGAGAGGTGGCGTCAGGAAGACCAGCAGGCGACTCAAACGCTGCTTGGACTGATGAGGAAGCAAACGGACACGCTCCGGCGCCTTGTGGATGTTCTGCAGGACCGGAGGCAGGAGGAGAGAGCCCCGCTGCAGTGCATCTGTAACCACCCTCCCCCGCCACCAAGTCCCATACCCCCCTCACCCAAAGTCCAAAGAAGGAGGGGCGGCAGGGGCCGTGAAAAGTTTCACTCCACCCCTGCAGAGTGCTGTAGCACTAGAAGGCTCTCATTCCCCAAACTTTGAAAAGTCCTTTCCTACCCACCTCACACAAGCCCCCGTCCAAGTTCCAACCCCCCTGTTTCATGTGTTGTTACTAATAAAATATACGTTTCTGTTAATTATTGTTTCCATCATTTTCTTTTGGAGGAGAGTCTGTGTGAAGGGGGGGAAGGTGGTTGGTAATTGGACAGTATAGTCACCTTTAGCAGGGTACAGAGGCAGGGGCAGGTCCAGCAGCAGGGCACATACACAGTGCAGTTACTAGTTACCCTGGTCAGTCTGGGAGGTGGTTTTCATGTTCGGGGGGGGGGGGGGGTGGTTTGCTCTGTGACTTTGTGGCGGGGGAAGGCAGTTACAGATCTTATGCAGCGGTCCTTATCCTGGATCACAGAGCCACACAGCAGGGGATCTGTAACCCTCCTCCCCCTGCCAGAAAGTCACATAGCCGACACATACACGCAGTCCCGCCCAGGATAGCTGGCAGGCTCCGTTGAAACAACCAGTCCACCACTGCGGAGCCTGTCATTCCAGGAGTTTAGAGGCATCATTTGCATCACTACACTACACCCGCCCCCCCCCACCACAGTCTGCGTCCCAGGTTTAAAACATTCCCGCGAAAACAGTAATAAAGACAACGGTGTTCATTAAGAAAATAGAACTGATTTTATTTTTTGGGAAGGGGGTGAAGGGGGTATGTAGGTGGAGAGGATAGTCAACATAAACTGGGTAAAGAAACGGGGGCAGGTTCAGCTTCTGTGTCCACAAAGTTAACAGTCACTGGTTACCCTGCTCACTGTGGAACCTAGCTTTCAAAGCCTCCCGGATGCACAGCGCGTCCCGCTGGGCTCTTCTAATCGCCCGGCTGTCTGGCTGGGCGTAATCTGAAGCCAGGGTATTTGCCTCAACCTCCCACCCCGCCATAAAGGTCTCCCCCTTGCTCTCACAGAGATTGTGGAACACACAGCAAGCTGCTACAACAATGGGGATATTGGTTTCGCTGAGATCACAGCGAGTCAGTAAGCTTCTCCATCTCCCCTTGAGACGGCCAAAAGCACACTCCACCACCATTCTGCACTTGCTCAGCCGGTAGTTGAACAGTTCTTTTTCTGTGTCCAGGGCGCCAGTATAGGGCTTCATGAGCCAGGGCATTAGCGGGTAGGCTGGGTCCCCGAGGATCACTGTAGGCATCTCCACATCCCCAAGAGTTATTTTGTGGTCCGGGAAGTAAATACCTTCCTGCAGCCATCTAAACAGACCAGAGTTCCTGAACACGCGAGCGTCATGAACCTTGCCCGGCCATCCGACGTTGATGTTGGTAAAACGTCCCTTATGGTCCACCAGTGCTTGCAGCACCATTGAAAAGTAGCCCTTTCTGTTAATGTACTGGCTGGCCTGGTGGTCCGGTCCCAGGATAGGGATGTGAGTTCCATCTATAGCCCCACCGCAGTTTGGGAATCCCATCGCGGCGAAGCCATCTATGATGGCCTGCGCGTTTCCCAGGGTCACTACCTTTGAGAGCAGTACCTCAACGATTGCGTTGGCTACTTGCATCACAACAACCCCCACGGTAGATTTGCCCACACCAAAGTGGTTCGCGACTGACCGGTAGCTGTCCGGCGTTGCAAGCTTCCAGAGGGCTATGGCCACTCGCTTCTGGACAGTCAGGGCTGCTCGCATCCGGGTGTCATTGCACTTCAGGGCAGGGGACAGCAACTCACAAAGTTCGAGGAAAGTCCCCTTCCACATGCGAAAGTCTCGCAGCCACTGGGATTCATCCCAGACCTGCAGCACTATGCGGTCCCACCAGTCCGTGCTTGTTTCCCGGGCCCAGAATCGCCGTTCCACAATATCCACATGACCCATTGCCACCGTGATGTCCTCGGCGCTGGGTCTCGTGGTTTCTGACAGCTCTGTGCTACTCTCATACTTCAGGCCCTCACCGCGGTGCCGTAGCCTCCTCGCCTGATTTCTCTGTATCTGCCTCTGGGAAAGGTGGATGAGAAGCTGCGAGGCGTTGACAACGGCCACAACTGCAGCGATGGTCGCAGCGGGCTCCATGATCGCAGTGCTGTGGCGTCTGCGCTGTCACTGACCAGAAAAGTGCGCGAACTGATTTCCCGCCGGCGCTTTCAGGGAGGGAGGGAGGGCGGTAGTGACGGACGGATGACGACAGTTACCCAAAAGCACGCTCGACACATTTTTTTACCCAGAAGGCATTGGCGGCTCGACCCAGAATTCCAATGGGCAGCGAGGACTGCGGGAACTGTGGGATAGCTGCCCACAGTGCACCGCTTCCAATGTCGACTCTTGCCCCGTTAGTGTGGACTCACAAAGTCGAATTACTGTCCTTAGTGTGGACACACACGTTCGACTTTGCAATATCGATTCCACATATTCGATTTAAGTGAAATCGAACTACCCTCGTAGTGTAGACATACCCTTAGATCAGTTCTACGCTTAAGAATTAAAAGGCTGTGTTGCTCAGGGCTGTGAAAAATTTTGCTCCCTGAGCCACTATAGTTAGGTTGACCCAATCCCTGTTGTAGACACAGAAGAATTCTTCTGTTGATTTACCAAACAAGCCTTGGAAAGGGGGATTAACTGTGTTGTTGGATTAACCCCTTTATTGATCTAAGAAACATCTACAGTACCAAAGCTGCTGTACGTACTCTTAAAACCTCTTTAATTTTTTAATAAAACATTCTGAAAAATACAGCACAGTTTATATGGGTCTAATTCACAAATATCTGAGTGCCATTACATAGCTCTTCTAGATTTGAGGAAACTGGAGTTAAAAAAGCACAGAGCATATTATTAAGTTGCAGTGACCTACCACTGAAATATTTAAAGACAAACCGTGTTAAAGCTAAAATAGTATAAATACAACACAAATCTGTAAAGACATTTTGAAACCGTTTTTAGAATGATTTTGTATTTTAAACATTCACTAGTTTATTGCATTTCAGTAGTATAACTTTAATATTAAATGAGAATTTTAGAGTTACTACAACTTTGAGTGAAGTAATGTAGATTTTTGTTTTGTTTTGTTACTAAAGGGAATGTTTGTATTTAATCCATTTTAAATTGTGTACGGAAACAAATAGAAGTTTTGGTTGGTGACTATTCATTTGAAAAATGTTATATCATATTTTGAGATCTATGGATGGAAGGCACTCTAGAAATGCAGAGTATCTTCCATCCCTGTGAGATAGATGGTATTCGTCCTGTTTTGCAGTTGAAGAAACTGAGGCCTATGGGGAAAATGTGATATGTCCCCGAAGTCACAGGTCGGAAAATGAAAATAGAATCCTGGCTTCTAGTTCTGCTTTAATAACTAGACTATGCTCCCTCTCCATTTTGCCAGAGTTGAATGTGGTTATGGGAGTATCCTGGCATACAGCTATGCATATGTATTTTATTTTAGCAGGCATATAATTTTATACTCCATGTAATGCATGCTAATTTAAATTTGCCACAGTGGCAATTCACTTATAAATGTTGTTAAAAAGGAATGCTTGGGAAAGATGACTGATGGAAAAACTGATTCTCTTTGCTTTTTTTATTTAAGTTAAAACTATTTAAAGAAATTAAACTTGAATGTAGTGCTGGTCAGAGGTACCAGACCACAGCAGTGGAAGCTAAAGAGCTCTTTATTTTAGCCATAGAATAGATACAGTAGCACTGGCAATGCAGGTTTCCCCACCCTTTTTCATTGCTGAACTTCAAGGTTTTTCCCCCTTTTTTTGGAAGGCTCTCCTTCAGGAATGTGAGTCACTTAGTTCTTTTGGCCATTTAATATTCAATCCTTGGACTGTTGGCTGACACTTTTAAGGTACTATTTGTCATGTATTTGAGGACATCGGTATTTCAGGAAATGGACTTATATTACCAACTCACTTCACATAGAGCCACATAACAGCCATCTAATGGTAATGATTTTCAGTCACTGCTTACCTGGAACAAACTCACACTAATGACCAAGAAGCTGGAAGGTTCTTCAGCTTTTAACAGTACCATTTTAACAGTAACTTCTTTGCACTATGACCCCCTTCTAACAACAAAAATTACTACACGACCCCAGGTGATGGCGGGGGAAACAAAGCCCAAGCCACGCCACGCCAGACTGGGAGGGGGGAGTGGGAACACCCAAGCCCCACCACCCAGGGTGGGGGGGAGGCCAAAGCCCAAGGACTTCAGCCACAGGTGGGAGGCCTGTAACCTGAGCCCTGTGTGACAGGTTCGGTCACAGAGACCGCCTTGGTACTGTCACCTGGTGTGCTGAATTTATCTCTGAGTCCGTTTTACCTGCCAGCTTGGTATTCCAGAACCCTACCTTGTTGAGCCAGATACGCTAGCCTGCTGCAACACAGACCCAGGTCTGGTCCACGCCCCCAAAGCTGCAGACTTTAACCAAAAACTGCTCAGCAGGTCACTTATCTCCAACACCCAGCTCCCAGTGGGATCCAAACCCCAAATAAATCGGTTTTACTCTGTATAAAGCTTATACAAGGTAAACTCATAAACTGTTCGCCCTCTATAAAACTGATAGAGAGAGATGCACAGCTGTTTGCTCCCCCAGGTATTAATCACTTACTCTGGGTTCATTAATAAACAAAAGTGATTTTATTAAGTATAAAAAGTAGGATTTAAGTGGTTTCAAGTAATAACTGACAGAACAAAGTAAGTCACCAAGCAAAATAAAGCAAAAACATGCAAGTCTGAGCCTAATACATTAAGAAACTGATGACAGGTAAAATCTCACCCTCAGAGATGTTCCAATAAGCTTCTTTCACAGATTAGACTCCTTCCTAGTCTGGGCCCAATCCTTTCCCCTGGTACAGTCCTTGTTAGTTCCAGCAGACATCTTAGCTGGAAAGCAGGGGTGTTCTCATGACTGGCAGCCCTCTTTATTCTGTTCTACCCCCTTTTATAGCTTTGGCACAAGGAGGGAATCTTTTTTCTCTCTGGGTCCCCACCCCTCCTTCTAAATGGAAAAGCACCAGGTGTAAGATAGATTCCAGTATCAGGTGACATAATCACATGTCCTGTGAGACCCCAGCCTCCATTCTTCCTGGGGTGGCCTACACGTACACAGGAAGGTTTGTAAGTAAACAGAGCCATTTACAACAAATTGCCCTAGTCAGTGGGAGCCATCAAGATTCTAAACCACCATTAATGGCCCACACTTTGCAAATTACAATAGGATCTCAGAGTTATACTTCATATTTCTAGCTTCAGATACAAGAATGATACATACATACAAACAAACAGGAGGAATATATTGAGTAGGTTATAACCTTTGTTATGATACCTTACAAGAGACCTTTTGCATAAAGCATATTCGAGTTGCATCATATTCACACGCATAAGCATATTTCCATAAAACACTTGGAGTGCAACATCCAACCAGTGCTGAAGCCCTCGGGCTTTGGCCGTAAGTGGTGGGGCTCGGGCTTCAGCTTCAGCCCTTGGTCCCAGCAAGTCTAATGCCAGCCCTGACAACCCCATTAAAATGAGGTTGTGACCCACTTTGAGAACCGCTGCTCTAATTCTTAGCGTAATGCTAAAATAAGTCAGTGTTATCAATACAAGTGAAAAGTATAGGTACTTACACTGGATGAGACAACGGCCAAAAAAAGAAAATTGCCCAGAAGTGAGGCTTTCACTGATCTTGAACACATCTGGTATTCTGGAATTTGTGTTGCATCTCAGTATTACAGATTACTGATCTCTCCTGTGGCTTCCCCATTGCAAGAAACTGTCTTTGGAAGAGCAGAAGGGCACAGTCTGCACCACTGCCAAGTAGAACGGATGTCAAGGAAGGCCTTAGGGTATTTCTACATTGCAATAAAACAGTCATGGGTGGCCCATGTCCCCTGACTTGGGCTTGCAAGGCTCGGACTGCAGGCCTATAAAATTGCAGTGTAGATGTTTGGGCTCGGGCTGAAGCGTGGGCTTTCAGACCCACCTCCTCCAAGGAATCATGGTAATACTTTTTTTTTCCCCATTTAAATCAGTTTTACATTTTGTTTTTCTTTATTTCACATTTTTCAATCTTAAATTGCTAAAGTAGATGTTTGGGTTCTTAATTCTTAGTAAAATTTGAAATTTTACATTTTTTTATTCTGAATTTTAGAGTTTTGTAAAATTCAAAGAAGATACTCTACCCAGGAGCAGCATATGTACAATGGGATTTATAATTTATTTCATTATAAATTGTAATCTAAATTGCAGTAGCACAAAATTTCAAATTAATTAACCTGACAAATTAATGAATTAAAAAAATCAAGTGACTTTTAAATCAGTGATTTGGTTAATTATTTTGATTTTTCCTGAGGGGGTAGTTATGGGATGGTCTAAGTGTATTGGGAGCTCTGTATAGTTAGCTGACATTGTCGATAGGGGGATGATGTGTGTGCACAGAGGAATAAATGTTCAGCCCTTTTTTTCTTATATGAAAGAGAAACTGGAAAAATGTACAGTAATACCCATTGAACCCAATCAAGATTCAGGGCTCCATTGTGCTAGGTGCCATTGAAATAAATAACTAAAGGGGAGCGCTCAAGCCCTAGTCTTATAATGGGACTCAACATGTAGACACAACAGACAAAGGTAAGGAAGCTTGAGGGAGAAGGTTACAATAAGACAGCAAGTTCTGCATAATTAACAGAAGTCTTGGCTTGCTGTTTGCATTGCCATTGTTGATTGGTTATTTGAATGTCACAGCATTGGTAAATTTTAAGGAGGGATTTGGAGAAGGATGAAGAGGTGGCTTTGATTTGTAGATTTTTTTTTTTCCATGATAAGAGGGAGACAGTGGAGAAAGTGTGAAGATGTCTTTCAACTAGGGCTGTCAATTAATTGTAGATAAGTCACGTGATTAACTCAAAAATTTAATTGCAATTAATCGCAGTTTTAATCACACTGGTAATAGACTATCCATTGAAATTCATTAAATATTTTTGGATCTTTCTACATTTTCAGATGTATTGATTTCAGTTACAACACAGAATACAAAGTGTACAGTGCTCACTTTATATTATTTTTATTACAAATATTTACTCTAGTATTTTTCAATTCACCTCATTCAAGTACTGTAGTGCAATCTCTTTATCATGAAAGTGCAACTTACAAATGTAGAATTCTTTGTTACATTGTTTTATTTTTGAGTTAAGTAATGCAAAACTTTAGAGCCTACAAGTCCATTTAGTCCTATTTCTTGTTCAGCCAATCGCTAAGACAAACAAGTTTGTTTACATTTATGGGAGATAATGCTGCCCACTTCTTATTTACAGTGTCACCTGAAAGTGAGAATAGGCGTTCACGTGGCACTTTTGTAGCCAGCGTTGCAAGGTATTTCCGTGACAGTTATGCTAATGATTCGTATGTCCTCGGCGACCATTCCAGAGAACATGCTAACATACGAATCTTTAGCGCATCTGGCATGTAAATATCTTGCGACGCTGGCTATAACAATGCCATGCGAATGCCTATTCTCACT
Source organism: Terrapene triunguis (assembly GCF_002925995.2). NCBI lineage: Eukaryota > Metazoa > Chordata > Testudines > Emydidae > Terrapene > Terrapene triunguis. The sequence continues at coordinate 5,475,112 of NW_020665188.1, read as the reverse complement.
TTCAGGTGACATTGTAAACAAGAAACGGGCAGCATTGTCTCCCACACATGTAAACAAACTTGTTTTGAGTTATTGGCTGAATAAGAAGTAGGACTGAGTGGACTTTGTTTTATTTTTGAGTGCAGTTATTTTTTTGTAGATAATTCTACATTTGTAAGTTCAACTTTCATGATAAAGAGATTACACTACAGTACTTGTATTAGGTGAACTGAAATACTATTTCTTTTCTTTTTTACATTGCAAAGATTTGTAATAAAAAATAAATATAAAGTGAGGACTGTACAGTTTGTATTGTGTTGTAATTGAGATCAATATATTTGAAAATGTAGAAAACATCCCAAAATATTTAAATATAGTGTTCTATTATTGTTTAACAGCGCAATTAATCGTGATTAATTTTTTTAAATCGCTTGTCAGTCCTACATTCAACACACCAAAACATTAACAATAAGAGTGCCCAAAAGTTCCATGCTAGAATGTTTGCAGTAAGTGGCAAAACCTGCAGATGATACCCTTGCACAATTGTTTAGGTTAGCTGAGACTAAATAACTTTGTAAGATCCCTTAGAATCCTAACTGAGAGCTTGTCTTCACTGCAATATTAGCTTTAGGTATAAACTTGCCCCTAACAAGACGCCTGCTCACACACCAATCTCTATCTCGTGTTAAGTGGTGCTTTTAAACTCGAGCTAGCTGGCCTTTTGGGAGGTGTAGATTGAAGCTCCAGTGCTGCTGATACTTGAGTTCCTAGTGTCCTGGGGATTCAGCTACAGATTACAGTGGGGTAGGCAACCTATGGCATGTGTGCCAAACGTGGCACATGAGCTGATTTTCAGTGGCACTCACGCTGCCCAGGTCCTGGCAGTAGCGTAGCTAGGGGGTGTGCAGGGGAAGCAGCTGCTTCCCCTCAGCACATTTTCCAAAAGCAGCCCCTTAGTTAGGGGTTACCATGGCGCCAGCGGGTGGGGCCTACGCTCTGCTCTGAAGCTTGGCCTGCCGGGCCGGCAGAGAGAGGGCAGTGGCAACAGCCAAGGTTACTGGGCATTCTCAGTTCGGGTGAGCATGCTCAGTACACCCAAAGTCATCCAAAGTAGGGAATTGGGAGCAGGAGCTGTTTGTGTCATTACACTGGCGCTGGGCTCCTGCAGGCAAGGAGGGGGCGGCACGGCCGGAGGAGCCATGGGGGGGGGGGGCCCGCGGGGGGGGGGGGGGCGTGGCCGGAGGAGGAGCCAAGGGGGGGCACCTTTTTAATGTTTGCTCCCCCTGCTCTTAGAACCTGGTTACGCCACTGGGTCCTGGCCACCGGTCCGGGGGCCTCGGCATTTTAATTTAATTTTAAATGAAGCTTCTTAAACATTTTAAAAACCTTATTTACTTTACATCAACAATAGTTTAGTTATATATTATAGACTTAAAGAAAGAGACCTTCTAAAAACATTAAAATATATTACTGACACGTGAAACCTTAAATTAGAGTGAATAAATGAAGACTCGGCACAACGCTTCTGAAAGGTTGCCAACTCCTGGATTATAGTTTGAGTTAGTGCACCTCACTAATTGCTAATCTAATCACTCTGTGTGGCTCAAATTGTGTTTTGCAGCGTGGCTGCTCCTTTGAGCTATGCTTGCTCAAGCGGAGTAACTTGATGTAACTGTTGTAGTGAAGACAATCCCTGAATGTGTAGAATGGTGGCTGATGAAATTCGGTGTTGACTGATGCCATGATCTTGGTGATTCCCTAGGCCTCTATAATACAAATAATACACCGTTCTTCTCTATATAAATGGCATTGTGGGGTTCCATATTTGTTTTCAGTGACTCGATCAATTGTGAACATTTAAAATGCTTTTTTACCTCTTTGTAAGCCCGGAAACTCTACCTGAGATCTGAAAACCAAGTCATATTCTTTCTGGCTCATGTGCTATTACCAATAATAAAAATTCTGTAGGCTAAATTCCGTCCTTATTTACACCTGTGTGATCCTGTTGTCTTATTGGTTTGTATAGGTGTAACTGGGGCCACAATATGGTTGTGTAATTTGAATTTGGTTATCAAATCTGATGATGCATGAGCTAGAATAGGTTCAAACTCGTGCTCCCATAGATGTATTGGCTCTGCAATGCAATGCTGGGGGTGGGGGAGTGGAAAAGAGGTGACAGAATTTACTTTTGTGATTAAGCAGGTAGGACCTATTTTATGATATGAGCCTATGACAGGAATCTGATCTGTAGAGGGGAAAGGTGCTGTTTTCAGGTGGACAGTTTTCTTACCATATTGCACTTCACAATTATTTGGTGTCTTTTTCAGTCATTGAGAGCATGATTCTAAAAAGGTTAGTTCTTAAAAAGCCAAACTGTACATATTCTTAGACGTAACTGATTAATGTGTGCTTTGCTAGATTTGTAAGAACTCGATACAATTGAGGACAGTTTGAAAATAACTTAACTTATTGAGCATGCACAGTACAATATTTTCCTCACTAGATAAACTTTGTCTGACTTTTTGTGAGTTTAGGAGAAAAGTGTTCTCAGGAAAACGTGGGCTCCCCACAGTGCAGCACCAACTTATTACTTTGTTTTCTATCTTTTCCTTTTGTGGTGGTGTCCATAACAACTTTGTTTGCTATAGCCTTCCTGCTTTTAACAGACAATGGAGAACTATAAGCTCTCACACATATGCAAAGCGTCCTCAAACTGAGAGAAGAGATGGAAAAACAGAATGTGCCTTAATGTTCTGAATGGAGAATGCTCTAAAATTGTAAATGTTTTAAGTGCTAACATACTACATGGACATATGCTCTATAAATATCTTAAATAAAATAGAATTTAAATATTAAAGTTAGTAGTAAAACAAACCCAAGTAAATAACAGATGCACTAATGAATTCTGGAATATATGTTTTTTTGAACAGGGGTATTGGCATTGAGGTTTGGAGGAGAGCGTTGGCCTGTACAGTAGTGGAAGCTTGAGCTTAGATGTCTAGGATACTCCCAAGGAAAAACTGCTTTAGTTAGTTATTATTTTGGGATAAAGTTCTGTCAAAACTTCAGCTGGAGCTTGTTACAAGTGAAATTGCTTCAGAGAAAAGTAATTTTTCCATTTGAAAATGTGATTGACACTCATTTTGGCATAATTTCATTGCACACAATGTGGATCTTAATATCACCAAAACTATGTCCTATTCATTTTTATTAACACGTAATTGTAACTGAAACATATTTGCTTTTAAACATTTTTATTCTGTTTTTTGTTGTGAAATGCTTACTATGAGAGACTCATCATCTAATGGAAAACACAAAAATACTCTCATACTTATTTAATTGTTGTCAAACTGCATATGAAAATATGTAATTAAAAAGTAGCATCTTGAAGCGAGGTTGTGACAACCCTAAATAAGGTCCACAATGTGTCTTCAGAATTAGAGATCAATTTGACTGAAAGGGCATACAAAACAGGTTCTGGAATTTGTTTGCATTCAGAACTCCGATGAGTCATATGAGGGTCTATGTAGGCATTGTATTGAAGATGTTTGATATGTCCAAGCATAGAAATCCATCTGTGGAATGAAGGGGCCTCTCTATCAGTCCATTTTGTCAATACACCTTTTTTTTTTCTAAGCTATGGATATAAGTTACACTCCTTACTTTGGGAGATGGTGTAGCGAGCAAAGTATACACAACATGGGAGATGATAATATTTTAATCCAATTATCTGGTTTGCAAGTTATTTGAAACAAAATATTTACATCCCGATAATTCTAGTAACAGTAGTGAAAAAGGACCCCACCTGGTATTTACATTTGTGACGTAACTGAGTCTCAAATACCCAGTTGGAAATGTTGAGCTAATGTATCTCTGTACTTAAGGCCACTAAAACTCACTCTTCCTAAAACGTTCTGGCCAGATGTCAGGTATCATCTCATTTGAAATGTCTTTCAGATAAGCCCAACAGTTCTCAACCAAGGAAAGGGCAAACATACAGAATTCTGAAAAGATTTGAAATGAGTGATTTGATTTGTCATGATTGCTTGATAACTCTAGTTAGTAGATTGTGGCTGAGAGTCCTAGGTTCTCCTTTAATTTACTTGCCAATAGAGGGTCAAATCCTGATGCCATTGAAGTCAAGGGAAATTTTGCCATTAACTTCAGTGGGAGCAGGATTATGCGCTAGGTATTTGAGTTATAGGTGAAAATAACTGAGCTCAGATTTTTCCATTAGTTATTGAAACTCATTAATCCTTTGTCTTTTATGACAAACTAAAAATGTTCAATTCTTCACAAGGTCAAAATTGTAGCAACATTTTTTATCTGGTTTCATCAGGTGCAGTGGCTGCCAGTATATCTCTGTCACAATACAGATACCAAAGTTCCTCCTCTATCTTGGTGGGTCCTGCGCTTATTGGCGGATTTTCTTGCCTTAGAGATTCACCATGTGGGTTGGGGAACAGCCCAGAGACCTTCCCCTCTGGAAGAACCCACAGTCCAGGTCAATTGGGAGGTTTGGGGGGAACCCGGGCCCGCCCTCTACTCTGGGTTCCAGCCCAGGGCCCTGTGGACTGCAGCTGTCTATAGTGCCTCCTGTAACAGCTGCATGACAGCTACAACTCCCTGGGCTACTTCTCCATGGCCTCCTCCAAACACCTTCCTTATTCTCACCACAGGACCTTCCTCCTGGTGTCTGATAATGCTTGTGCTCCTCAGTCCTCCAGCAGCACACCCACACCCACACCCTCTCCCTCTCAGCTCCTTGCGCCTCTTGCTCCCAGCTCCTCACACTCACACCACAAACTGAAGTGAGCTCCTTTTAAAACCCAGATGCCCTGATTAGCCTGCCTTAATTGATTCTAGCAGCTTCTTCTTAATTGGCTCCAGGTGTCCTAATTAGCCTGCCTGCCTTAACTGGTTCTAGCAGGTTCCTGATTACTCTAGTGCAGCCCCTGCTCTGGTCACTCAGGGAACAGAAAACTACTCATCCAGTGACCAGTATATTTGCCCTCTACCAGACTCCTGTACCCCACTGGTCTGGGTCTGTCACAGTATATTAAAGGAAGCAGTATCATTTCCCAAATTCTAGGGCTGTCATAAAGTCTCGCAAGTTGCTTATTTTTATTCAGTATTTGATTAAGGCTGCTAGGTATAATTGGTATTTGAATATCAAAAAGTGGCTTAGTTATTTTACTGAGGTATTCACAACAGCATTTTCTAGGAGTCTAACAGACCAACTTTACCAGAAGGTTCCTCATATCATTAAAATAATTTTCTTTTAAGGGTAGCTGCTCCATCACAGTCCATTCTCACAACCCTTTTATGCTGCTGCTGCCCCCTTAGGCTTCTGGCAGGTTGCACAGGCAACAAGTGGCCATCACTAGGGTAATTTGTAGGACTGTCATGCGAACAAAAAATGTAATCGCAATTAATCGCACTGTTAAACAGTAATAGAACACCATTTATTTAAATATTTTTGGATGTTTTCTACATTTTCAAATATATTGATTTCAATTATAACACAATACAGTACAGTGTACAGTGCTCACTTCATATTTATTTTTGATTACAAGCACAGTAAAAAAACAAAAGAAATAGTATTTTTCAATTCACCTAATACAAGTACTGTAGTGCAATCTCTTTATCATGAAAGTTGAACTTACAAATGTAGAATTATGTACAAAAAAAAAACTGCATTCAAAAATAAAACAATGTAAAATTTTAGACCCTGCAAGTCCACTCAGTCCTACTTCTTGTTCAGCCAGTCACTTAGACTAACAAGTTTGTTTACATTTGCAGGAGATAATGCTGCCCTCTTCTTGTTTACAATGTCACCTGAAAGTGAGAACAGGCTGTCGCATGGCACTGTTGTAACCGGCGTCGCAAGATATTTAAGTGTCAGATGCGCTAAAGATTCATAGGTCCCTTCACGCTTCAACCACCATTCTAGGGGACATGCGTTCATGCTGATGATGGGTTCTGCTTGATAACAATCCAAAGTAATGCGGACTGACGCATGTTCATTTTCGTTATCTGAGTCAGATGCCACCAGCAGAAGGTTGATTTTCTTTTTTGGTGGTTCGAGTTCTGTAGTTTACGCATCGGAGTGTTGCTCTTTTAAGACTTCTGAAAGCATGCTCCACGCTTTGTCCCTCTCAGATTTTGGAAGGCACTTCGGATTCTTAAACCTTGGGTCAAGTGCTGTAGCTATCTTTAGAAATCTCACATTGGTACCTTCTTTGCGTTTTGTCAAATTTGCAGTGAAAGTGTTCTTAAAATGAACAACATGTGCTGGGTCATCATTCGAGACTGCCAGAACATGAAATGTATGGCAGAATGTGGTAAAACACAGCAGGAGACATACAATTCTCCCCAAGGAGTTCAGTCACTAATTTAATTAATGCATTTTTTTTTAACTAGCATCATCAGCATGGAAGCATGCCCTCTGCAATGATGGTCGAAGCATGAAGGGGCACACGAATGTTTAGCATATCTGGCATGTAAATACCTTGCAGTGCCGGCTACAAAAGTGCCATGCAAATACCTGTTCTCACTTTCTAGTGACATTGTAAATAAGAAGAGGGCAGCTTTATCTCCTGTAAATGTAAACAAACTTGTTTATCTTAGCGATTGGCTGAACAAGAAGTAGGACTGAGTGGACTAATCTACATTTTAAACGTACTTTCATGACAAAGAGATTGCACTACATACTTGTATGCGGTGAATTAAAAAATATTTTTTTTATAATTTTTACAGTGCAAACATTTATAATAAAAAATAATATACACTTTGATTTTAATGACAACACAGAATACAATATATATGAAAATGGAGAAAATCATCCAAAATATGTAATAAGTTTCAATTGGTATTCTATTGTTTAACAGTGCGATTAAAACTGCGATTAATCACGATTAATTTTTTTGAGTTAATCGTGTGAGTTAACTGCGATTAATCAACAGCCCTAATAATTTGTTAAGGCTACGGAGGTTAATCTCTTGGAGGGAGGTTTAAATGTTTTGTGTTTGTACTTTGTTTAGGTTAGAAACAGGTTGTTTTCTTTCAGACTCATTGGGGAAGAGAATACTTTTGAAAGTGAAAATATAGGTAGAATAATATTTAACTAATAATAGGGGTCTGACAAATACACAACCCAAAATAATTGTAATCTGGCCCCAAAAAAGGTGGGAGAAACGTAACACTACTTTTCTGTTGCTTATCCCTTAGACCAGTGGTTCCCAGACTTGTTCCGCCGCTCGTGCGGGGAAAGCCCCTGGCGGGCTTGGCCGGTTTGTGTACCTGCCGCGTCTGCAGGTTCGGCCGATCGCGGCTCCCAGTGGCCGCGGTTCACTGCTCTGGGCCAATGGGAGCTGCTGGAACTGAATATTCAGGTTCATACAAATTTTACTCTATGGTCCTGATTCTATTTCCTTTAGGAACATGAATTTTATTATTAAAAGTAAGTAATTGTGTCTACAGCTGAAGCACCATATCCTTTGATCTACCTGCCACTTTATTTTTCTTTTACAGAAATCTTTATGAACTTCCATAATAATTCTGTAATGCCAGTTGTAGTAGACTGTTGGCAGAGCATAGGGAATGTGACAATTTCAGAAATGGACGTGTGCCATAATGAGGAATTCCTATTGAAATGTTTGTGACCTTTAAAGAATCTAATCTTCATTCATATACAGTTTCCTACATTATAAAAATTCTAAGCACATTATAGAACATGTTTAAGAGAACTTGCCTGGTGCAGCTTTTATGCGGGCATAACTGATATTAAATTGACAATACAAAATCTAATTTTGAAATTTATAAACTCAAAAGACTTAGGAGTCTTGTCAAACGGTGGAGTTGTATCTTGGCAGATGAACTGGAAATGGGTAAATGCAACAAACAACTTGAGAAACTAAATCAAATTCTCCCAGGCAAAATTTTCCCACAGAACTTGAAACAAAGAATAATGAAATACTTTGTTAGATCCCAAGCTTTGTAACTCATTTTCATCAACACATTACTTAATACTACTCTTTGTAAATGCAACATTCTTTGATACATTTTATATTTAAAGGGGACACAGTCAACTTAAAGATCACATTGCTATCTGAATTTTTACTTAGTACTGTTGCTAGTAACTCCAGGACTACTGTAATTGAAATATTTTTCTCCATGTTTTTCATTTTTAGCAATTTGATAGTACTTTATATAATTTACAATTTTTTTTGTTTCCCTTTATAGTCAGTTAAGTTGGTCACTTTTCCCCTGTGAGTGAGTGTCTTTCACACAAGGTGCGGAGAGGGAGAGAAGTATTTGGGAAATAGGAAAAAAAGAAGATAATTTGTTTTTAAAAAAGACGGGAACTCAGGAAGCAGGTTTAGTACCTGAACATTTTCCACTTTTTTTGTTTTGAAATTGACTAGATTTCAGTATGATAGTGCCTTCTAAGCTTTGGAAAGGGATTCCTACAGTAGGGCAAACTTCAAAATGAAAACATTCAAACAGCATGATTCTTTACCTATAATCTTCTGTATTCTGCCTTACTATGATTAATAATTATATTTGAATTTAGCAGTTTTTAAATAGAAGTTAGCTTCCTGTTGCCTATTAAACTTACTGGTCAAGATATTGAGAGAAGAGGTATAAGAAACCAGATAATTTAACAATTCTTCAAATTATTTGCTTAGAAAAAATTGTTTATATGCAGAATGCACTGAATAAATAAAATTGACCGACATATTAAAATGGCAGTAAACATATGCTTTTGAAGAAGTTTTCCATTCTGATAAGGATAAGAACATAAGGACAGCCATACTGGATCAGACCAAAGGTAAATCTAGCCCAGTATCCTGTATTCCAACAGTGGCCAGTGCCAGGTGCCCCAGAGGAAATGAACAGAACAGATGATTATCAAGTGATCCACTCCCTGTCGCTCATTCCCAGCTTCTAGCAAACAAGAGGCTAGGGACACCATTCCCGCCCATCCTGGCTAATAGCCATTGATGGACCTATCCTCCATGAATTTATCTAGTTCTTTTTTGAACCCTGTTATAGTCTTGGCCTTCACAACATCCTCTGGCAAAGAGATCCACAGGTTGACTGTACGTTGTGTGAAGAAATATTTCCTTTTGTTTGTTTTTAACCAAAATCATATGAATATCCAGAGTTTTGACTCATTCAAGTATACACAATCTTTTTTGAGCAATACAAATTCCTTTAGGGTACTCAACTGGAAAATCTCACTACCAAGCCTAAATTAATATACTTTATCAAGGGCATATTGGACGTTCTCCTTCACAGTACCAGAACTAGCTGCTGAAATCTAGACTGAAGGAGGAACTGATCATTATCACCGAATCTTGAACATAAATATTAATAAGCAGGGAAAAACTAGAATCGTTTTTGCTAGAAAACACCTTTTTATGGGGGGTCGGGGTTGTGGTTTGTTTTCATTTCTCGTTTAGTTTGTATTGCTGTGTTTTACACAGTGATAGCACAATGCCAAAATTTGAACAAAGTGCTTCCTCAAAAATGTTCCACCTCATTCATTCATACATACATTTCCCAGGGTAAAATACATTCCTGCCCCATCCAAAAATCCATTAGTTCCATACTCTTCCTCCTTATCTTGTTAAATAAAAATGTATGTATTCCATAGTTTCCTCACTCCCAAAATCATTCTCTAATTCTTCCCCCTCTCCCCAAGGTAAAAATATTTCTTGTCCTGCCTTGCTTGTCCCTTGTCCTTCCATCTCATGTAGGTTCCTTTAGGTGGCTCCTCTACCTGGCTACCTTCCATCAGCATTGATGGTGACAGACGATTTGTACTGTGGCCTCTGCTGGCAGCAGTGGTGGTAGGCAAGTAGTCCTAGTATCTGGTTTTGAGGTGGTTAGTTGGATGTGGGTGAGGTTCTCTCTGCTAGTGAGCTAGATACTCAACTGGAGAATAGATTCCATTTAGTTTTTGAGTGTGTAAGCTCTCCTAGTTGGTGCTCATGATAGACCTAGCTCAGTGAGAGAGATGGGTTTTCAGTGGCTACAGAACTTCTGCCCCATATGGCTTCAGCTTAGTCTTGTCTCTTTCCTTATCTCCTTTCCTTTTGTGTTGCTGGAGCTGTAAGTTTCCTCATCCCTATACCCACCATGTGGAGCATCCCCCATGCAATCTAGATGCATTGACTGATGGGGGAATTCACGAAAGGCAGCTAGCTGCTAGTCATGCAATAGTGGGAGCAGAGAGAGAGAGCTGAAAATTTGAACAAGTAGGTCCAACTTTAGCATTTTGGGTAGGTTATGAAATTTTTTGCTGCTTCCTCCCACTTAACATAATCCGTTTGTATCCATGGTTGTTGTCTCTGTGTGCAAAATTGATATAAAGATTGTGGGGAGAGTTAGCGAGCTGATTCTTTGGGATGTCGCAAATTAATTTTACACACACAGCTAATGTGAGAGAGATGGAGATCTTTAGACTCCAGCAGCTTCCTGACACAGAAGTGGAGCCCAGGTGTGTATACCTTAAGACCTTAGCAGCCATGTTGTGTGTTTTCCTGGATGTCCTTGCAAGAAAAAAAGCTAGAAATGAGAGCTGAGATTCTCCACCACAGAGCCCATATTCTAGCTCTGTCAGTGAGGGACTCGTGTGAGGGTCCTCCAGCTCATTAGTGGACCAGCAACCTGTGAATCTTTTCAGATATACATTAGAGGCCATATCTTTGGCCCCACTAAGTCCCATTGTATTGCTCTGGAAGTACAAGGGGGACTTAAAGCTGCCTCAGTTTGCCAGCTGAGGATTTCCTTGTTGAGGGTGAATTCTCATTCAGCATAGCCAACTTTGTGCCATTGCAAGCAATTATAAATTAGAGCAGCCTTAAGGTATTGTAACTTATGACCAGGGGCTGAACTGGCCTCCAGCTGCTCTGGTTTAAAATGATCTCTCCTCTCCCCCTTCAGGTGCACTGAATTACAGGTCTAGCACACCTCAGGATCTGGACCTGCATCTCCAAGTTATACAGCAAAATTTGTGCTAATTTATTGAAATGCCCACTAGTAATTTTAACTGAGTTATGTGTGTTTGTACAGAGCCTAATGCTGGTTGGGGCTTTTAAATGCTACAGTAATATTAGTGATCAATAATACAAAAGTGTTCTGAAACATTTTTTCCCACTGCTTTTAAAAGTTAATACATCTTGTTTCCACTTTGTAATAAACTCATTTGAATTATACTTAATCTTGTTATACTTCTTATTTTTACTCTTCCAGTCCAAGTGCTGTGGCCAGACGTTGCTGACAGAGGTTTATAAGCATTTGAATTTGGTTGAGTCCGACTACTTTGGAATTGAGTTCCAGAACATCCAGTCATATTGGGTATGTCATGGTTCCTGATTAATTCATTATAATAAAAAGGCTTGGATGAATGCTGCCACCTAACAGTCAAAAGAAGTTTGGAACTCCATGTAAGAGTATCCCAGTGAATGTATACTTGTGACTATAAGCTGGTTCACCTATCAATCAGGTCAAAGTACTACTTCACAAAATATCAGGGGGTAGCCGTGTTAGTCTGTATCCACAAAAACAACAAGGAGTCGGGTGGCACCTTAAAGACTAACAGATCTATTTGGGCATAAGCTTTCGTGTGTAAAAAACCTCACTTCTTCAGATGCATGGAGTGAAAGTTACAGATGCA
>NW_020665188.1:5429260-5448447 GCF_002925995.2 Terrapene triunguis | reverse complement strand
TTTTTACTCACAAAAGCTTATGCCAAAATAGATCTGTTAGGGTACGTCCAGACTACCCGCCGTATCGGCGGGTAGTGATCGATTTATCGGGGATTGATATATCGCGTCTCGTTAAGACGCGATATATCGATCCCCGATAAATCGATCACTACCCATCGACTCCGGAACTCCACTGGAGCGAGCAGCGGTAGCGGAATCGACGGGGGAGCCACGGCCGTCGATCCCGCGCCGTGAGGACGGGAGGTACCATGTCAAGGCTGCTTCTCCACTTTGAACTTTAGGGTACAAATGTGGGGGCCTGCATGAAGACTTCTAAGCTTGACTACCAGCTTAGATCTGGTCCGCTGCCACCATTCCCAAAACTAATTCCCTTCCCTGGGAAGCCTTGAGAAACCTTTCACCAATTCCCTGGTGAATACAGATCCAAACCCTTTGGATCTTAAGACAAGGAGAAATTAACCATCCCCCTCCTTATCTTACATCGACACCCCCCCCCCCCCAATGTAGACCAGGCCTTAGTCTTTAAGGTGCCACCGGACTCCTTGTTGTTTTCACAAAATATGTCACTTAAAAAGATACATAGAAGAGAATCTGATTCATCTTGCTCCCCCTCCATCCCAAAATAAAAATAAATTATCCATTTACTGATGCTTCTACTCAATAAAGGTGTTTGATCACATTAATTAAATCTTGTGGGCTATCAGCCCAGATATTGCCAATTGCTTTTTCCCCCCTCTTCTTCCTTATTCTGCTTGTATTGTTTGAACTCAATCCTTTCCTTTCCCAAAATTTACATCAGAAGCATAAGAACTTTTTGAATGGCTTCTTTACCAACTTTGTGTTTTTAAGAGAAGGAATTGACCACACACAGACTCTTCTTTATTATCTTTACACAGTATTGTAGCTTCAGTATATATATTCCAGACTATGATAAATTTGATAGGTTTTTTGTTCTATATATACTGCCCCCATATATTTAAAATTCAGACAAAAATTAATAAAAATGCAAAGATGTAATACCCTCCCTCTGTGAAAATTAAGTAGCTCAAAATGTAGAGTCCCCACACAACATTACGTAGGTGTAATTTGGCCTAGTTAATGTCTTTCATTGCTGCTGTTGATGTTTTTTCAGTGTTTATATTGGTGGTAGCTCTTTAAAAATATTAGTGCACATAGGTAGGAGCTTATGCTTTCTTTCGCTATAAAAGAGGAATAATTTTGTGGAAAATTCTGAAGTCACACTTTTTAGTCAAGCTTTGCATCATCACCATAGTTAAGTGAGCCAGGCCAAATGTGGAAGGGAAAGGGAGGGCTGGCGCTTAGCCTCTATCATACATGTAAAGCTGAGAATCTGAAGGTATGAGTTGCCCAAATTCCGCACACTTTTTTTGATGTTTGTGTGCAATAGTGTGGTTTCAACATGGTTCCATGGCCAACTCCTTTCAGCATTGTGAGCACAGTGTGCTCCTTTTCTGGTGTGACTCCTTCCATACAACGACGAAGGAAACTTAGCACTATACTGATCACAATGTTTTTTGCAATATATCTTTGTTGTTGATATATACCTACTTCTTCTTCGAGTGTTGTCCCTGTGGGTGCTCCACTCCAGGTGACGGTGTGTCTTGGGGCCGTTGATCGGAGATCTTTGATAGCAGTGCCTAGTCGGGACGCACGCACTCAGCTGCTGTCTTGCGGCATCGTTAGGGTCTGCCTAAGCGTGCGCATCCCGCACCCCCCTCAATTCTTTCTCAACCATCCTCGGCTGAAGATGGGATTCGGGACAATGCTAACCTCTTCCCTGGTCACTGAAGGGAATAAGTAGAAATAAATAGAAATAGTTAGCTAGACATATCCTAGTTCTCTCCCTTCCTTTAGAATAGTTCGTTGGTTTAAAAAACAAAAAACAACAACTTTTCTCTCATGTTCATCTCCTGTTGAGACTTCCCACCCCGGGCAATCATACTTCCATGATGCCGGGGTCTCCAGGCTTTAAGAAATGCGGCTCCTTCAAGGAGCCTATGCTACGGGCTGATGGGCATTCACTCTGTGTGAAATGCCTCGGTGAGACACACGTCCCTGCCAAATATCTCCACTGTACCAACCTGAAAACTAGAGCTTGTCGTGACAGAGACTTGCGGCTAAAAATGTTCCTGATGGAGAAAGTTCTGCAGCCACTTATGGAGATGGGTAGTAAACCCTCTCCCTCATGCTCCCCTGCTAAGTCAGAACCGACTGGGAGCGCGGCTTCACCCTCTCAGGCGAAGAGGCAGGAAGCCCCAATGTCTCCACGCAGAGACATTCAAAAGGGTAAAGGGTCTCCTGCAAGATCCTTACCCTCGGTGCTGACAGCGCCAAGACCAAGCGCCTCCGACCACCCCAGCACCTCAGCCGCGGCTCATGCGGGGCGCAAAGGCAGGGACCCGACTTCCCACAGCGGAAAGCTCTCCTCGGCGCTAGTCCTGCCGGCACTGATGGTGGACCTGGTGCCGGCAGTGCATTCCATCCCGGTGCCGACAAGAACGTCGGCACCTAGCCTGCCCCTTACCCCCGCAGCAGATGCAAACCTCTGCAGGGCTCCTACAAACGGCCCGCGGCTCCCGCTAAACTAAACAAAAGTTGCTGCGAGCTGCCGCTCATGATCCGCAGCACCGCAGCCCAGGGAGCAGCAACAATTTCTGCATCAGGATGATATCTCCGTTGCCCCTGAGCCTGATTCTCCGCTCCTCGACACAAAGCGCTCACTGTTTGAACAGCCGCTCTCGCCACCTGATCTGGCTACCTTCACTGACAGCGAGAATGACATGCAGCAGCAGGCAGAGTTCTCCCTGCCTGATTCTCCCCCCTCCACCAGAGCCATAGCTGTCTCAAGGCATGGCACCTCACAAGAACCAGCCTCAGTTTCCCTACTTTGTCCCCCTGTGGGCGGGGCCCCACTTTTCCTATCCTATGTCTTGGCCTCAGTGGTACCCTTGGTTGGCTCCTGCCACCACTCCTCCTTGCGCCCCTTCCACCAGACCGCAAGCCCATTCTGTGCCTCTATCTCCAGCTCCTACAGCTAGAGCTCCTGAACCCCCTCTTGAAGATGTGGGCTATGAACCCTTCACGGATTTACTGGCTCCTGTCTCTCCATCAGCTGCAGATGACGCCCTCATGCCTCCACCTCCACAAAATGTGGACGACTTTAAGCAATTCCAGGAACTTTTCAAGACGGTGGCACTCAGCCAGGACATTCCTTTGGAGGAAGTCCAGGAGACACAACACAGACTCCTCAAAATCCTCCAAACCTCTGTGCCCTCAAAGATCACATTACCCATAAACGAAGCCCTCCTAGAACCAGCTGATACTCTCTGGCAGACCCCTGCCTTCATCCCACCAACATGCAAGAAGGCTGAATGTAAATATTATGTTCCCGCAAAGGATGTAGGTTTCTTGTTTTCCCACCCACAACCCACCTCTCTTGTGGATGCAGCGACACATAGAACAAAACAGCCACAATACTGGCCCACTCCGCAAGACAAGGACCTCAGACGCCTTGACCTTTTGGGCCGCAAGGTTTATACCTCCTCCACTCTACAATTTAGAATTGCAAATTATTCCACCCTCCTCGCAAGCTATGACTACGACAGCTACAACAAGCTCTTTGATTTTGCCTCCCATATCCCAGTGGACAGGAGAGCGGACTTCAAGGCTGTCCTTGTCAAAGGTCAGTTGGTGTCCAGGATGGCACTACAAGCATCCCTGGACATGGCGGACACAGCAGCCTGCACTACTGCAACTGCGGTGGTGATGAGCAGGTCTTCCTGGCTGTCTGCATCCGGTATCACCAAAGTCGAAGATCTTTCCTTTGACAAAGATAGTCGTTTTTTTAGAGAAAAGTTTAAGTCCTTCACACTATGAAAGACTCTAGGGCCACCCTGCACACACTGAGCATATACCTGTCCCTCCCCAGGAGACAATGGTATCAACCTTATCAGAGGCCCCGCGCACAACAATATCACTGGCCCCAGCCCAGACCGTATGATATTGGGAGAAATCGCAACAGACCTCCTAGGCGCAGACAAAACCATGCGCAGCCAGATACCTTCCACCCATCGGGAAACAAACAGCAATTTTGAAGTGCCGGTCGGGGATCTGCGTGACCACCCCTTGACTCCGCCGCCTAATTGCCCATTTGGCCACCACCTCCACGTTTTTTCCACCATGTCTGGCAGCAGGTCACCAAGGACTGCTGGGTTCTGGAAATAGTTCAGTCAGGTTACTCCATCCCTTTCATATCCTGCCTGCCCACCCTTCCCCCATTTTCTACAGCTAGGTGCAGTGGAACCTGTACCAACGCAACTTCAGGGAAAAGGGTTCTACTCCCACTACTTTCTGACCCAAAAGAAAGGCGGAGGATGGCCTATACCTGATACCCACCCAGCAGATAGAGTTCATCAGAGCTCATCTGGACTCAATTCGAACCAGAGCCTCGCTCCCACACAACAGATTCCTTGCTATTACACATCTCATACGCATGCTCTCTGTTCGCCCCAGAATACAAGCACGGACCTGCCTACAGCTTCTTGGTCACATGTCAGCCACCATCTTCGTGGTCAGATATGCCAGGCTGCACATGAGATGCCTTCAGGGTTGGCTCAACTCCAACTACAAACCCAGCAGACACAGCTTCTGCATGACGCTAACTCCTCCAGCAAACGTATTGTCCTCCCTACACTGGTGGACAAAACCAGAGAACCTATGCACCAGGGCTTTGGAGCTGTGCTCCGGCTCCGCTCCAGCTCCAGGCAAAAACCTGCAGCTCCACTGCTCTGGAGCTGCTCCAGCTCCAGGCTCTGCTCCAAAGCCCTGCTGTGCACGGGTGTCCCCTTCCATCCATACTCCCCAGTACTCATGCTCACCACGGACGCTTCCCTGATAGGTTGGGGAGTGCACCTAGGGGAACACATGGCACAGGGCCGCTGGTCCCTATCAGAGACGCATCTGCACATAAATCTTCTAGAGCTCAGAGCGGTCAGGTATGCCTGCCTTCACTTTCTCCCCATCATAAAGAACAAATCCGTTTGGGTCCTGATGGACAATATAGCATATATGTTCTACATCAAGAGGCAGGGGGGAGCACGATCGCACTCCCTATGCACAGAAGCCATCCGGTTATGGAATTGGTGCATACAACCTCACATAGAAATCGCCAGTTCTTCTTCGAGTGCTTGTTCACGTCCATTCCACATTAGGTGTGCGCGCGCCGCGTGCACGAATCGTCGGAAACTTTTTCCCTCAGCGGCTCCCGTCGGGCCCGCAGGGTCTCCCTTCCCGCCAGAGCGGCGCCCCGCCCTTGCGTATATATACCCCTGCCGGCCCGACCCTCCCTCAGTTCCTTCTTACCGCCCGTGGCGACGTTGGAACAACTCTGTCTCTCGCCTGAGAGTGTCCCTTAGCATAGCCATTAGCAATAGTTAGCAGTTCATAATATAGTTAAGTGTTTTAGTGTTAAGTAGTTGATTAGTTCTTCCCAAGGACCAAAATCTCTTGGTGATAGGGGTTTGGTCAACCCCGGCACCGGCCCTGGGCGGCGGGGCATGCCGCACGCCCAAGGCTTTAAGGCGTGTGCCGCGTGCCGCAGGCCTATGCCAGTGAGCGACCCGCACGAGTCGTGTCTCCGTTGCCTCGGGGAAGCTCACCAGAAGGAGCGCTGTAAAATTTGTAGGGCCTTCAAGCCCAGAACTAAAAAAGAGAGAGATTTTCGCCTTAGACAGCTCCTCATGGAGGTGGCGTTACAGCCCTCCTCTTCCGCGGCACCGTCCACTTCGGTGCGGAGTGCCCCGGCATCGGTCCGCGACCCGACACCGGCGGCGCAGACTAAGCCCACGGTACCACCAAGGCGGGAACACGCCCGGCATCGATCTTCTTCGCCGGCCAAGTCGAAGGGCCAGCCTAAGGCCCGGGGGCGCTCCCCACACAAGAAGGCGGCACCGGCGAAGACCACAAGTGCGGCCAAGGCCGTGACGGCCCCGATACAGGTCCCGGTACCAGTGGCTCCGGCGCCGAAGGGCCCGTCGAGCCCCGGGACAAGCGCGTCGAGTGAGGAGGATGGGCTGGAGGAACTGTTGGAACAGCCCTCCACCCCGGACACATTTGAGGCAGCAAAGGACCTCATTGAATTGTCCTCCGAAAGCACACTCCGCGCTACAGACATTCCGCCGTGACTGCCATCCAAGGGCAAACCGGCGATGATGCGCCCGTCGCGGTCGCCATCTCAGCACCGTTCACGGCGCCGGTCCCGGTCGAGCTCCGCCTCGGTGGACTCCCGGCTTCCCGCCGCACAACGGACCACAAAAAGTCAGGGCCTGATGCGAGCGTGGCACCGCCCCAGCAGCCCGGCTCGAGCAGGCGCCGGGACGCTTCGATGGCGAGGCTCCCAAGACCATCCTCCCGCAGCCGCTCCCGGTCCCGCGGTCAACGGTACCGTTCCAGGTCCAGATCGGCACGCCGCTACTCACGGTCCCGGTCCCGACGGCACCGCTCCCCGACACCGGACCGGCACCGCCCCACGGCACCGCTGTGGCCCTCTAGGTCACCGTCCCTAGCATCGGAAGAGGGCTCGGGTCTTTCCAGATATGGCCGCAGAGGGCATGCCGCTAGAGAGCACGAGGCCTCTTGGCAGCCGCATTGGAGCCATCCTGGACAGTGGCCGTTCTGGACGCCGTGGGCCTATCATCAGCAAGGCCCTCCGTCCAGAACCTCGAGATCGGGCCCCTCAGGAGACCGGTCCCGCTCCCCACGGTGCCGCCCTACCTCCCGTGCGGAGGCCATGGTCTCCAGACCACCGGACGCAGAGAGGGCAGACTCGGCACCGAGCCCGGCACCGTCCCTGACTCAGGGCAGGGGGCGCACCCCGGAGGACCGCCCCGCTGAGGAGGAGCTGCAGGAGGACGAGGACGCTCAAAAGGCCATGACCTCCTCCTCCTCGCCGGACGAAGCCGTGGCGGGCACGACAGTGTCCGGCCCTCCCCCTATTGACCACCGGGCGCACCAGGACCTGCTCCGCCGGGTGGCCCTCAACTTGGGACTACAAGCAGAGGAGACGGTTGAGCAGGAGGACCCGATGGTGGACATTCTGAGCCCAGAGGGTCCCTCCAGGATCGCACTCCCGCTCATAAAAACGGTCCAGGCAAACTATAAGACCGTATGGCAAACGCCAGCCTCCTCTGCGCCAACCGCAAAAGGCGTAGAAAGAAAGTACTTTGCCCCGTCCAAGGGGTTCGACTTTCTCTTCTCCCATCCGACCCCATGTTCGTTGGTCGTCTCGGCGGTTAACGAACGGGAAAGGCATGGCCAGCAGGCCCCAGCACCCAAGGCCAAGGAAGCAAAACGACTAGACCTATTTGGCAGGAAGGTCTATTCGTCCGGAGGCCTCCAGTTGCGGATCGCAAACCAGCAAGCGATCCTAAATAGGCACAACTTTAACTCATGGGCATCAGTGTCCAAGTTCAAGGATGCCTTGCCTCAGGGTTCGCAAGCTGAGTTTGCGGCCATAGTGGACGAAGGGAAGGCGGTGGCCAAAACCTCTTTACAGGCCTCACTTGACTCTGCCGACGCAGCCACTAGAACAATTGCGTCAGGTGTGGTGATGAGACGCTCTGCATGGCTGCAATCTTCTGGCCTTCCTCCGGAGGTACAAAACACCCTCCAGGACCTGCCGTTCGAGGGTTCGGGCTTATTTTCAGAGCAGACAGACACCAGGCTGCACAGCCTCAAGGACTCTCGGGCTACCCTTAAGTCCTTGGGGATGCACACCCCTGTGACACAGAGGAAGCCATTCAAGCCCCAACCTCCACAGAGGCAGTACCATCCTCGCCCTCGGCAGGAACCATACCGTAGACGGGGCAGGGACAATAGGCGTAGGCGCAACAATACGCCTAACCAAGGCCAAAACCAGGGCCAAAACAAGCCGCAGCCGGGAAATAAACAAGGATTTTGAAGCTGCGATCGAGGACAGCGTACCCATCTCTTCTCCGGATCCCCCCCTGTGTTTCAGGGACCGCCTGTCCCATTTTTTCCGTGCCTGGTCTCATATAACATCAGACCGTTGGGTCCTGCGCACGGTGGAGTCAGGTTACGCCCTCCAGTTCTCCTCTCCCCCTCCCTCCCACCCACCACCCCCGTCCCTCTTCAGGGACCCCTCTCACGAGCAACTCCTCATACAGGAGGTACAGACCCTCCTCGAGGTGGGGGCGGTGGAGGAGGTTCCTCTGGACCTCAGAGGAAGAGGGTTCTATTCCAGATACTTCCTCATCCCCAAAGCGAAAGGGGGCCTCCGTCCTATCCTGGACCTTCGCAAGCTAAACAAGTACTTGCAAAAACCACGTTTCCGTATGGTCTCCCTTGGTACCATCATTCCTTCCCTGGATCCGGGGGCTTGGTACGCTGCCCTCGATATGAAAGACGCCTATTTTCACATCGCCATTCGCCCGGCCCACCGGCGTTTCCTGCGCTTCACTATCCAGCAGCGTCATTTCCAGTTTACGGTCTTGCCCTTCGGCCTGGCAACAGCCCCACGTGTCTTCACGAAATGCATGTTGGTGGTAGCCGCCTTTCTTCGAAAAAGACGGATGCGCGTCTACCCGTACCTGGACGATTGGCTCCTGGCGGGCCGGTCGGAGGCAGAGGTCCGCGCCCACGTGGCACTGGCGTTACAAGTATTCCGGGAACTCGGTCTGTTGGTCAATGTGCCCAAGTCATCGCTAGTCCCCACACAGAGGCTGGACTTCATAGGGGCAGTCCTGGACTCGGTGGCGGCACGGGCGAGTCTTCCCGTAGCGCGATTCCTGGCTATCAAGGAGGCCGTGACCTCCATTCAGCGATTCCCTACGACCACGGCCAGATGTTGCCTGCAACTCTTGGGGCACATGGCAGCATGCACACACGTAGTCGGGCTTGCCCGTCTCAGACTCCGGCCGCTGCAGCTGTGGTTGGCTCAGGTGTATCGCCCCAACAGAGACCCCTTGGACATGGTCGTCACGATCCCGGCTCGGGTGTCGAACGCCCTCCGTTGGTGGCTCGATCAACAGCAGGTTTGCGCGGGGGTCCCGTTCGCCGCCCCACAACCGACTCTGACGCTAGTAACAGACGCGTCGGACCTGGGTTGGGGAGCGCACCTAGGGGACCAGCGCACTCAGGGCTTGTGGTCCAGGGAGGAACGGTTGCTCCACATCAACCTGAAGGAGCTGAGGGCGGTTCGCCTCGCCTGCCAGACCTTTCACGCCACCATAAGAGGACACAGCGTGTCAGTTCTGACAGACAACACTACCGCTATGTTTTACATAAACAAGCAGGGCGGGTCCCGGTCCTCTCCCCTCTGTCGCCAGGCTCTCCTCCTCTGGGACTTCTGCATAGCCCATTCAGTACAACTTCGGGCAGCATATCTCCCCAGGGTCCAGAACGGGCTAGCGGACCGTCTCAGCCGGTCCTACCTCAGGCACGAGTGGAGGCTGAGACGAGACATCCTCCGTTCTATTTTCCTGAGGTGGGGGTTTCCCCAGGTGGACCTGTTTGCCAGCAAGGGCAACAGCCAGTGCCCGCAATTCTGCTCGTTCCAGGGTCACAGTCCAGGCTCAATGGCGGACGCCTTTGCAATCCCGTGGGGCGGAAGCCTGAAGTACGCCTTTCCCCCGTTCCCACTCATTCACAGGGTCCTCCTGAAGGCCCGCAGGGACAGGGCGACAGTCATCCTAATCGCCCCGGCGTGGCCACGCCAACACTGGTTCACAACTCTGTTGGAACTGTCCGTGACCGCTCCGATAGCCCTTCCCCTCCATCACGACCTCATCACTCAGGATCGGGGTCGCCTACTCCACCCGAACCTGCCGTCGCTGCATCTCACGGCATGGCTTCTCTCTGGCTAAGTGAGGTGGAGCACAGGTGTTCCCACGAGGTCTAGCAAATCCTCCTTGGTAGTAGGAAACCCTCCACGAGGGCAGCCTACCTGGCCAAGTGGAAGCGCTTCTCCCTGTGGTGTGAGCCTCAACACTCACAGCCTTTACAGGCCTCGATACCACTGATTCTGGACTACTTGCTGCACCTCAAGCGTCAAGGCCTCTCCCCCGCTTCTATTAAGGTGCATCTGGCCGCCATTTCGGCGTTCCACCCTGGGGAATCGGGCAGATCCGTGTTCTCCAACCCCACGGTGGTCCGATTCCTCAAGGGTCTGGAGCGGGTGTTCCCCTACTCGCGCCCTCCTATACCCCCGTGGAACCTCAATCTGGTCCTCACTAAGCTTATGGGGCCGCCCTTTGAACCCCTGGCCTCTTGCTCCCTCACGCACCTTTCATGGAAGGTCGCGTTCCTCGTGGCCATCACCTCGGCGAGGAGGGTGTCGGAGTTGAGGGCCTTCACCTCGGAGCCCCCTTATACCATCTTTTATAAAGATAAGGTGCAGCTTAGGCCTCACCCTAAATTCCTCCCAAAGGTGGTTACGAATTTTCACATGGGGCAGGACATTTGTTTACCGGTATTCTTCCCTAAGCCCCATACGGACCCAAGCCATCGCAGCCTACATACCCTGGATGTTAGGCGGGCATTGGCTTTTTATCTGGACCGTACCCGACCTTTCCGTAAATCGTCTCAGCTGTTCGTGGCCGTTGCGGAACGCATGAAGGGCCAGCCTATTTCTACGCAACGCCTGTCGGCGTGGATCGTGCGTTGCATACGTACGTGTTACGAGCTCGCCAACGTGCCTGCTCCTCAGATCAGGGCTCACTCCACTAGAGCCCAGGCGTCCTCGACGGCCTTCTTGGCACAGGTCCCGCTCCAGGAGATCTGCAAGGCAGCCACCTGGTCGTCAGTGCATACCTTCACAGCCCACTACGCGGTCCACCATCAGACCAGAGATGATGCCGTGGTCGGCAGGGCGGTGCTGCAATCAGTTATTCCTTGACTCCTACCCTCCTCCAATGGTAAGCTTGCGAGTCACCTAATGTGGAATGGACGTGAACAAGCACTCGAAGAAGAAAAGACGGTTACTTACCTTCTGTAACTGTTGTTCTTCGAGATGTGTTGTTCACGTCCATTCCACTTCCCACCCTCCTTCCCCTCTGTCGGAGTCACCGGCAAGAAGGAACTGAGGGAGGGTCGGGCCGGCAGGGGTATATATACGCAAGGGCGGGGCGCCGCTCTGGCGGGAAGGGAGACCCTGCGGGCCCGATTGGAGCCACAGAGGGAAAAAGTTTCCGACGATTCGTGCACGCGGCGCGCGCACACCTAACGTGGAATGGACGTGAACAACACATCTCGAAGAACAACAGTTACAGAAGGTAAGTAACCGTCTTTTCCTACCTGCCTGGGTGTCACAACACTACCGCTGACACACTCAGCAGACACTTCTCCAAGGAACACGAATGGGAATTGCATCCCACGATACTCTGACAGCTCTTCTCTTACTGGGGTACCCTGTCGATAGACCTGTTTGCCACAACTCAGAACTGCAGTTGCCATGTATTTTGCTCCAGAGCGGGACTCTGGACCGCATCCCTAGGGGATGCGTTCCTCATTCCATGGAACAAATCCCTCATGTACGCTTTTCCGCTGATCCCACTGATACACAGGGTTCTACGCAAGATCAGAGAGGACAAGGCCAGGGTCATACTTATTGCCCCAGCTTGGCCCAGACAGACATGGTACCCTTACCTTCTGCGCATGTTCATCCATCCTCCAACAGACTGTCTCCCCAACAGACGAGATCTGCTCTCCCAGGACACCAGTTCGCTTCTCCATCCGCAGCTCTAGAAACTCCATCTGACAGCGTGGTTCCTTCATGGTTTCAAACCCACGAATCAGCCTGTTCGGAGCAGGTCCAGTACGTCGTCCTGCACAGTAGAAGAGACTCCACTCATAAGACTTACCTGCAAAAGTGGAAACGCTTCTCCGTATGGTGCTTCCACAGATGCTTGCTACCCCAGACTGCAACCCTCCCTGACATCTTAGACTACCTTTTGAAACTAAAACAGGACGGGCTCTCGCTCAGTTCTATCAGAGTACACCTCGTGGCCCTCACCACCTTCCATGACCCGCTGGACGGATATTCACTTTTTGCCCACCTCATCATAAAAAGCTTCCTCACGGGCCTGCAAAATCTCTACTCTGAGATTCATCCACCAGCAGCCTCCTGGAATCTCAACCTAGTTCTCCGAGGTATCATGAAACCTCCTTTCGAGCCCCTGGATACCTCATCCCTGCTCCACGTGTCTATGAAAGTAGCTTTCTTGGTTACCATAACATCAGCGAGAAGGGTCAGTGAAATAAGCGCCCTGATGGCCTATCATCCCTACACGATTTTCTCCAAAGACAAGGTTACTATACAACCCCACCCCAAATTCCTCCCTAAGGTGGTGTCTACCTTCCACCTTAACTAGCCAATACACTTTACCTGCATTCTATCCCAAACCTCATAAGACTCCACAGGAAGCGGCATTACATACCCTTGATGTCCAACGGGCAATTGCATTCTATCTTGACAGAACTAAGCCATTTCGTAAATCCCCTAGGCGATTTGTCTCTACTACTGAGAAGTCAAAGGGTGATGCTATCTCTAAGCAGTGACTCTCCAAGTGGATCTCTGACTGCATCAGATCCTGCTATCAGACTCTGAATGCTCAACCACCCGAGGGCATCAGAACTCATTCTACTCGGGTGATATCAACATCCGTTGCCTTCCTCCACAACATACATATTACCAACATATGCAAGGCGGCCACGTAGACATTTGACCACACATTCGCCAAACATTATGCTATCACACAGGATACCATGGCAGACGCCATAGTAGGCCACACAGTACTGTCTACCGTTAGTACTGCCGCAACTCCAAAATTTCACCATCCATAGTGGTACACATTCACATTCACCTGGAGTGGAGCACCCACAGGGACAGCACTCGAAGAAGAAGAGACGGTTACTCTCCTTGCAGTAACTGAGGTTCTTCAAGATGTGTGTCCCTGTGGGTGCTCCACTACCCACCCTCCTCCCCTTTACTTTGGAGTACTAATCAGACAATTCTACAGTAGAGAAGGACCTGAGGGGGGTGCGGGACGCCTAATGCCGCCACGAGACAGCAACTGAGCGTGTGCGTCCCAACCAGGCACTGCTACCGAAGATCTCCGATCAACGGCGCTGGGACTCACCGTCACCTGGAGTGGAGCACCCACAGGGACATACATCTCGAAGAACCTCAGGGCACGTCTTCACTACCCGCCGATCCGGCGGGTAGCAATCGGTCTATCGGGGATCGACTTACCACGTCTAGTGAAGACGTGGTAAAATCGATCCCTGATCGCTCTGCCGTCGACTCCGGAAATCCACCTCGGCAAGAGGCGGCAGCGGAGTCGGCGGCAGCGCGGCAGCGGTCGACTTTCCCGCGTCCTCACCGCCAGGTAAGCCGACTTAAAATGCGCAACTTCAGCTACGGTATTCACGTAGCTGAAGTTGCGTATCTTAGGTCGGACCCCCGCTGTAGTGTAGACCCAGCCTCAGTTACTGCAAGGTGAGTAACCTTCTCTTTTTAAGTTTAAATCATGGCTAAGCATATTTGTTTAACTGGTGGAAGAAAATGGTTATGCTATTGCAGTGAAATAGGGAGAGAGACATACATGCTCATTTAGTAAGTATTTCTTAGTTGATTTTTGTTTTGGTGTTTTACAACATTTATAAAAAGAACAGGGGTACTTGTGGCACCTTAGAGACTAACATTTATTTGAGCATAAGCTTTCGTGGGCTACAGCCCACTTCTTCGGATGCAACCCACGAAAACTTATGCTCAAATAAATGTATTAGTCTCTAAGGTGCCACAAGTACTCCTGTTCTTTTTGCAGGTACAGACTAACACGGCTGCTACTCTGAAACCTTACAACATTTATGTAGCATTAGAGTATGGATATTAATTTTTAACTTTTGTCTCACTTCCAGATTTGGCTTGAACCTATGAAACCTATTATTAAACAAGTACGAAGTAAGTACATATTTAATTTTTTTAAAGAGTTTTCCTTTTATTTTTCAGGAATTTAATTTGGTTTGTTTTCATAGTTGTTACTTGATTTTTTTTTTTTTTTTTTTTTTTTAGTCAGGTTTGCTGGTTTTGTACTTGTCATTACTATATATAGTTGATTAAACGTAGATCTACAAACTCAAACCTTCAAGATGGCTTCAAGCCCTCTAATAGTATCAAAAATTTCTAGAATATATGCCATTCATAGTTTTACTACCACGTTGAATTACTGCATGCTTTGTGGGCTATTTTGAACTAAATGTAGATGTTTCTTTTTCTAGAAAACTAACTTGCTGCTTCCTCAAAGACCTAAATCTTGTCCAATGAGTTGCTTGCTATTTGTCCATAAGGTCTCCGTTCTGTGAGATGTGAATGCCTACTCCCATTCACTTAAGTGGAGACTGAGTGTGTTCAGCATCTCATATATGATTAAGCTCTAAGACAGCCAACAAATGGAAGACTTCTTTTCCTCCTTCTATCTAAACCCCAATGTATGCTTTGCTTTGATACAGTTAATTTACAAAATGTGACGATCTTGTGTTGTGTTAGATCACAAAACGATAAAGGACTCAATTGCTTCCATTGTGGTAACACGTAGTAGCCATAAACCACACAACCTTGATCTTGTTTCTTATGGACTCTGCACTAGGGGATTACATTCTTAACATCTTTGAGATATCCTCTAAATGTGGCACGCCATCTCTACAGATAGTGTGTACACAAACTTGGGTCTGATACCAACTAATGTCTGGAATGCGGGAAATCTAAAGTCCTTAGTTGTGTTAACTTAAGCCATGACTAACGGAGCTGTTAAACCTGCATTCAGAAGGCAGCTATCTATTTAGTTATTTAGGGGATATTTGGAAAATATTTTTTGGAAGGGGGAGATAAAGGGTTTGTATTTGGACTTGTAAACCTGATTCTGGATGGAACTTGAAATTACCGAGAACCTGTCACTTTGCAATGATATACATCTGGGTAGATTGGATCAGATGCTGTTAGATTTAGGTTAAGAGTATCAGTCACATTGTTGGAGCTTTGTTTAGCTTAGGTTGTTTTGATGTGGAAAGAAAC
Source organism: Terrapene triunguis (assembly GCF_002925995.2). NCBI lineage: Eukaryota > Metazoa > Chordata > Testudines > Emydidae > Terrapene > Terrapene triunguis. The sequence goes on along the minus strand of NW_020665188.1, from coordinate 5,433,338 downwards.
AGGAATGTTCTACACCCATTATGTAGGAGGAGGACAGTCTCTGGAGTGAAATTGTTTCCAGTCTTTGCCCAATAAAAGAGAGTTGCAGCACTGACATTCTCTGCTTTAGTTTTCATCAAAGGCCCAAAGAAAAGATGAAAATATATAGTGAGCCAATATCATTTGAAATCTAGCATGTGCAGCCTAATTCTTCAACTATGTACAAGACATTCCTCTTCTAGAACAGGGTCAAATTGGGTACTCATTTGCTGCTTCTAAATGTAGGGGTTCATGGAATCACAAGTGCAGGAACGTGTGGTGGATTCCCACTCCTGCCAACAATTTTATTGACTATGCTATACAGGGCCTTTCTTTAATAATTTTTGGAGTTATTTTTTTCTGTTGCTGACAGTAGTCTGCAGAAGCTTATGTTAATGAAGGAGGTCTTTGGCAAATGACCCCAGAACACTGTAGAAAGTTAGTATTTGGAGGTTTCTTTAGAAATTCTTCAAACTAACCTGACCAACAAGAAATTGAGATGAATTGACTTTTTTAGCTTAAATCCATGGTGCAAGTTTTTAACTTTCATCCTCTTCAACCTTAGAAAAATAAATAAAAAGGCATAGTACTAACTATAGAGAGAGGTTCTCCTGAAGAGGCTGTCTAAGTTCATTGTTCTGTAGAATCACCAATGGCAAGTTTCCATTTTAAAGGATCATCCCCTTATGCATGCCACATGGTAGCTTTTGTGTATTCAAATGGTTTCTATCTTGGGAGAGGAGACTGTCACACTGTCTGGAGTGGCTTACGACTGAGTGTGCCAATCTCAGGGCAGATTGTAAAAAAGCAGGGCGGACAGCCCAAAATGGTTGTATGTTCTGTAATTAGATTTCACCAACCCAGTGACAAATTTGAACTCCCAAAGTACTACAATAGGCTTATAATGGAGTCACAGACAGATTGAAATGTCCAAGGGGACTATCTTGCCACTGCAAATTGGACTATGTGATAAATAATCACTTACACCAAAAAACACAAAATATTCAGGTTGCTTCCCATTCCAAGAGACCAGTCACTTACCCCACATCAATTTGTACCTTAGATCTTGCACTTAAAAAAAAATGTTGGTAGCCAATCCTGTAATAAATTAGCTAAAAGTTTAACTAGGAAAAGGGAATAAGAGAGTTATTTAAAGAGGTTAAAGCATGCGTGTGTGTGTGTGTGTGTGTGTGTGTGTGTGTGTGTGTGTGTGTACACGTGGGTGACACAGTTGTAGTAATCTGTCAATTCAAAATGTCTTTTAGGGCTAACCCATGCCAAACAGCATGGGGATTTCTTTGCTTACGTTTAGGAATCTTTGTCCCTCAGTGTCCAGACAACATGAAGGAGATTGTTTCTCCTCATCAAGGATTGTTAGCCACTCCAGAGTCCAAACTGATGGGATGAGTTCATGTGTAGGTCTCTCCTTCCTAGAGGGAGTTAGGAATGCAATCAGCAGTCTCTGTCCTTTGATGCTGTACAACATGTCATTTGCCATCAGTGGACCATGTTGTGTGCTGAGCACTTTACCTTAATCAATGCTGCTCCTCCTGTTTGTTGAGTTACACAATTACAGAGGTTTACAAGGCAAACACTCAATATAACTTTATACCATGGGCTATAGAGATTATACGTGAGATCAATACATGCAGCATCCTACAGGTGTTTTATAAAATGCTAAACACAGTCTTATCAACTTGACTTCTGATATCTATTTTGACAATGCTAAGGCACAGGCAAGCAAGACTTGTTTCTAGCTATGCATTTGTAAGTGTTCAGTGAGGCCCAGGGCATTGGCATGAGCTGGCACCTGGTTTGCCAGCATCACAGAGATACTTACAGGTATCACCTGTGCAGTCATGCATCTAGAAAGTGCCTGTTCATTCTGTGTGCATCATGTACCATACTTGAATAGATTGGGGAAACTTAGATTTATACTAATATCTGCTACCTAATCCTACTGATGGCTGGGTGCTACATGGTAAATAGTTTCATCAAAATACTGTCTTTGCAGACCATGGCCTAGAACCTGGTGACATGCTAAACCAGGAGTGGCCAATCTGTGGCTCCAGAGCCACATGCGGCTCTTCAGAAGTTAATATGTGGCTCCTTGTATGGGCACCCACTCCAGGGTTGGAGTTACAGGCACCAACTTTCCAATGTGCCAGGGGGTGCTCACTGCTCAACCCCTGGCTCTGTCACAGGCCCTACCCCAGTCCACCCCTTCCTACCCCTTCCCCTGAGCCTGCTATGCCCTTGCCCCCCTGCCTCCTGCATGCCATGAAACAGCTGATTGGGAGGTGCAGGGAGGGAGGGGAAGGCGCTGATCAGTGGGGCTGCTGGTAGGTGGGAGGCGCTGGGAGCGGGGTGGGGGAGCTGATGCGGGGCTGCTAACATATTACTGTGGCTCTTTGGCAATGTACATTGGTAAATTCTGGCTCCATCTCAGGCTCAGGTTGGCCACCCCTGTGTTAAACTGTATGACCTGAGGCCATTATCTGCTGACCTAAAGTCTATATTAAATTGAGTCTCTTTTTTAGGTCAACTAGATTTTTAGGCCCTAAAAGACATTGGTGGTGGTGGTGGTGGTTGTCTTTTGTCCCATGTTAAACCTGCAATTGCTGGAAAAGGGGGTTCAGTTTTTTAAAGCTGTTTTTTGGTAACTCCTAAGAGTATTTTTCTTAAGTTAGTACTGAATATTGGAACCCCTTTTCCACACTCTCCTACTTTTAAAATTGACTTGAGAAGCAAAACTTGAAGTAAAAGTGTGTGCATTCATGCAGAGAGCTTTGAAAGTATCTCTTGTCTGCATGAACAATTTATTTTAGCTATTCTTATGGCACAAGGACATTTTGAATGGAAGAATTCTAACAGAACTGATACTGCATGTGCAGCTGTTTGAGAATGAACTAACTGCTTTATTGGTTTTAAAATACATTAATTAGCAGGCAAGTATTGAGGCATGGACTAATGAAAACTGAAACGAAGGAATGTTTTTCATATTTTAAATCAACTAACTTTTTCCTTTGTGGAATTGTACAAAATATAGCTTTCCTTTTCAAGACTTTAAAAGGGTGTGGGAAGTAGTACGTTTAAATGCTTTCCATTTTATATTAAATGTTTTAAAACTAAAATGTGCTTCAATTTCAAGTATGCTTGAAATTCTGTGACCTGAACGCTAACAGATGTTTTAGATGTGCAGGTTTCTTGTTTTAAGTATTGCAGTTGAAAAAAATAAAATCTCATTCTCCATCAGTGAGGATTGCTCAAATCATCCAAGTTGCTCAGAACTCCAACAATAATATAAAATCTTTCCCTGTACTTTCTCTTTTTTGGTTAATATTGATGTACTACTTGTTTTTTCAGTGTTTCCTTATATTTTAATTTCTCAGCAAGAAGGTGGTGAGTGGTAGGTGTTTAATGGGCTTTAAGTTAATACAGTTCAGACATGCTTACAGTTTTAGTGTATGGAGTTGATACAAATTTGTGAAGTAAATGATGCGTATGTAGTTTGGAGTCTTTGCTGACATGTTCTATGGCTGTAAAGACTTTTAAATATACTAAGAACATTACTAAAATTTACACTTGAACCAACCCTCTCTGTTCATCTATTTTGAATATACACCTCTACCCCAATATAATGCGGTCCGATATAACGCAAATTCGGATATAACGCGGTAAAGCAGTGCTCTGGGGGACGGGGCTGCTTTACCTTGTTATATCCGAATTCGTGTTACCGTAAGCGGTTCCTCTGCGCCCGCCCATTGCTTGCTGTGGCCCTCCCTGGGGCCCCCCACCCAGCTCACCTCCGCTCCGCCGCCTCCCACGAGCGTGCCGCAGCTCTGCTTCTCCTCCCTCCCAGGTTTGCTGCGCCAATCAGCTGTTTGGTGCGGCAAGCCTGGGAGGGAGGAGAAGCGGGGCTGTGGCGCGCTCGTGGGAGGAGGCGGAGTGGAGGTGAGTTGGGGCAGGGGGGTCGCAGCAAGTAAGGAGGGGGGGCGCAGAGGAAACGCTCCTCGCCCCAGCTCACCTCCGCGCCGCCGCCGCCGCCGCCTCCTCTTCC
>NW_020665188.1:5399095-5429160 GCF_002925995.2 Terrapene triunguis | reverse complement strand
GCAGAGGAACCACTCCCCGCTCCAGCTCATCTCCGCCTCCTCCCCTGAGCACGCCGCCGCCGCTCAGCTTCTCTCTCCCCCCCTCACCCTCCCTCCAGGCTTGCCAGGCCAAACAGCTGATTGGCGCGGCAAGCCTGGGAGGGAGGGAGAAGTGGAGCGGCGGTGGCGCGCTCAGAGAGGAGGCGGAGGTGAGCTGGGGCGGGGAGCGGTTCCTCTCCCTATCCTGATATAACGCGGCCTCACCTATAACACGGTGAGATTTCATTAATGATCTGGAAGATGGCGTGGACTGCACTCTCAGCAAGTTTGCAGATGACACTAAACTGGGAGGAGTGGTAGATATGCTGGAGGGTAGGGATAGGATAGGATACAGAGGGACCTAGACAAATTAGAGGATTGGGCCAAAAGAAACCTGATGAGGTTCAACAAGGACACTTAGGACGGAAGAATCCCATTCAATGTTACAGACTAGGGACTGAATGGCTAGGAAGCAGTTCTGCAGAAAAGGACCTAGGGGTTACAGTGGATGAGAAGCTGGATATGAGTCGACAGTGTGCCCTTGTTGCCAAGAAGGTTAACGGCATTTTGGGCTGTATAAGTAGGGGCATTGCCAGCAGATCGAGGGACGTGATCATTCCCCTCTATTCGACATTGGTGAGGCCTCATCTGGAGTACTGTGTCCAGTTTTGGGCCCCACACTACAAGAAGGATGTGGAAAAATTGGAAAGAGTCCAACAGAGGGCAACAAAAATGATTAAGGGGCTGGAGCACATGACTTATGAGGAGAGGCTGAGGTAACTGGGATTGTTTAGTCTGCAGAAGAGAAGAATGAAGGGGGATTTGATAGCTGCTTTCAAAGAGGATGGATCTAGACTGTTCTCAGTGGTACCAGATGACAGAACAAGGAGTAATGGTCTCAAGTTGCAGTGGGGGAGGTTTAGGTTGGATATTAGGAAAAACTTTTTCACTAGGAGGGTGGTGAAGCACTGGAATGGGTTATCTAGGGAGGTGGTGGAATCTCCTTCCTTAGAGGTTTTTAAGGTCAGGCTTGACAAAGCCCTGGCTGGGATGATTTAGTTGGGAATTGGTCCTGCTTTGAGCAGGGGGTTGGACTAGATGACCTCCTGAGGTCCCTTCCAACCCTGATATTCTATGATTCTATGAGATTTTTTTGGCTCCCAAGGACCGCGTTATATCAGGGTAGAGGTGTATATAAACTTTTGTATAGTGTTCATTAGGGAGTTTATTTTCAATGACTTTGATAAATGTGACTGCCATATTCTTTATCAAAGACTAGTTAATTTTTGTTTAACTTTACTCCCATTGATGAAATTAGGCAATTTTTTTCAATGGAAGCAGAGTTAGGCCAACACTGAGTGCTTTTGAAAATCCCATTCATAACATCCTTCAAGGTGCTCCTGATTTACACAAATGGTCAGGTTTCAGAGGGGTAGCCGTGTTAGTCTGTATCAGTAAAAACAACGAGGAGTCCTTGTGGAACCTCAGAGACTAACAATGTTATTTGGGCATAAGCTTTCGTGGGATATAATCACTTAATCAGATGCATGGAGTGGAAAATGCAGTAAGCAGGTGTAAATATACAGCACACGAAGAGATGGGAGACCCCCAAATTTGTTAGTCTCTAAGGTGCCACAAGGACTCCTACTTGTTTTTACAAATGATGAGGTAACTATATTCTACCTCAACAAGCAGAAAGGGATAGGATATTGACTTTTGTTTTTGAAGCCTTATGTATATGTAGTTGGGCACTTTCCTGCACGATGCTCCCAACAGCCGCTTGGCTGTCAGGAAAAGACACTGTCTGGTGTTGACCGTCACAAATAGTCAGTGGCTCAGGTGATAGTGGAATGGATTCCCAATGGAGGACACCAAAAATAAATCTATTCCCCATTCTTCTGAACAGCCCACCTTGCAAAAACCTTATTGGTACTGGCAGCTTCTGTGTTCTCTGCAGTTTCTCCCCATTCTTTCTAATAGCAAAGGTCCTTACCAAGCTCAGGAGAGGCAAAGCTTCCATGATCTTAATCACTCTCTTGTAGTTGTAGCAGCTCTTGTTCTCTAATTGCTCGGGTGGAGTTGGTCTGAAAGTCTGGCCATATCTGATCCCACAGAACACTGTTTCCTCTCTGCTCCCAGCCAAGGATCTCTCTGTCAGCATGGCTGCTAAGAGGATAGCAACAGAGAGATTTATCTAAACATGTGGAGGACTGGGAAATACATTGAGGGGCATATGATATTTATAAAAAGTACAGGTATCTGTGTGGTATTTGTCACGGAGTGTGGGGGCGTCAGGGCCCTGCACCCCTCTTCCTGAGATTCACCGTGACTCTCAGCCAGCCAGTAAAACAGAAGGTTTATTAGATGACAGGAACACGGTCCCAAGCAGAGTGTGTAGGTACAACCAGAACCCCTCAATCAAGTCCTTCTGGGGGGTTTAGGGAGCTTAGACCCCAGCTTGGGGTTCCCTGCGTTGCACTACCCAGCCCAAACTGAAAACAAAAACTCCTCCAGCAGCTCTCTCCCCCCTCCCCTCTGCTCCTCCTCTCCTTTGTTCAGTCTCCCGGGCAGAAGGTGTCACTTCTCCCAACCCCCCTCCTGGCTCAGGTTACAGCTCAGGGACCTTCCTTCAAGGGAAGTCCCCCATCCCCAATGTAACTCCCCTGCAACATTCCCAGGTCAAATCCGCCCCTCTCCCTGCTCCGTCTCATCATTACCCTGCCTGATTACATAGTTAAATCATAGAGTTATAGAATCATAGAAATGTAGGGCTAGAAGGGACCTAGACAAGTCATCAGTCCAGCCCCCTATGCTGAAGTAGGGCCAAGTAAACCTAGACCGTCCAGCAGGTTTTAAAAACCTCCAGTGATGGGGATTCCATAATCTCCCTTGGTAACCAAATCCATAGTTTAACTACCTGTAGCGGGGCGGTCATCCTGCTCCGACCCTGAAGGGGTTAAAACAGCCCTGGGAAAGGGCTGCCCCAGGGAGCCAATCATGAGTGGGCTTGAGGCAGCCAATCAGGACCCGGCTGGGCCAGTATAAGAAGGGCTCCTGGGGAGAAGGCAGGCACACTCTCTCTCTCTGGAGAGAGAAGTACCTAGCTGCCTGAAGGAGCAAGGATACCTGAGGCTGAGCAGTGCTGGGGAAGGGCAAAGGAGCTGGGGAGCTCCAGCCTGGCAACTCCCCAGGCTGAGGCCTTGGTTAAGGCCTATTTAGGTACTGGGGCTGCAGGAGTGCAGCCTGGCGATAGACAGAGGCAGCTGGTCCAACCCCCTTGCCGTTGATGAGTGGCCATTACAGACTGCAGTCTGCCCCTTGAGAAAGGGGCTAGATGATGACTGGCAGAAGCCACTGAGGCAAGGTGCGTGTAGAGGGTTGGGGGTTCCCCTAGGAGGGGAGACCCAGTGTGTGGGGGTACTGCAGTGGGCAGAACCCCGAGGTAAAGGGCACCGGAGTCCAGGAGGGACACAGGGACTAGCGGCAGGTGAGACACCGGCCAGTAGGAGGCACTCCATATGCTGGAGAGCTAATTCCAGAGACGACCAGCAGGAGGCACTGCGCCGGTGAGTCGTTGCCTCACTACACTACCTTAGAAAGATTTTCCTAATATCTAACCTAAATCTCCCTTACCGCGTGTTATGCCCATTACTACTTATTCTGTCTTCAGTGAACATGAAGATCAGTTCATCACAGTCCTCTTTATAACAGCCCTTAAAATATTTGAAGATTATCAGGTCTCCCCTCAGTCTTCTCTTCTTGCCATTTGGTTTTTAATTTTTCCTCCTAGATCAGGTTTTCTAAACCTTTTACCATTTTTGTTGCTCTCCTCTGGACTCTCTCTAGTTTGTCCACATCTTCCCTAAAGTGTGGTGCCCAGAATTGGATGCAATACTCTAGCTGAGGCCTCACCTCCTTTGTCTTGCGTACGAAACTCCTGTTAATATATCCTAGAATATTAGTCTTTTTTTCACAACAGCATCACATTGAGTCATATTCAATTTGTGATCCATTATAACCCCTATATCCTTCTCAGCAGTATTACCATGTAGCCAGTTATTCCCCATTTTGTAGTTGTGCATTTGATTTTTACTTCTTAAGTGAAGTATTCTGTACTGATCTTATTGAGTTTCATCTTGTTGAAATCAGACCAATTCTCAAATTTGTCAAGGTTGTTTTGAATTATAATCCTGTCCTCCAAAATGTTTGTAATCCCTCCTAGTGTGGTGTCATCTGCAGATTTTATAAGCATACTCTTCACTCCATTATCCAAGTCATTAATGGAAATATTGAATAGTACCAGACCAGGACTGACCACAGCGGGATGTCCCTAGATAAGTCTGCTTAATCAGATAGCAAACCATTGATAACTACTCTTTGAGTGTGGTCATTCAACCAGTTGTACACCCATTTTATAGTAATTTCATCTAGACCACATTTCCTTAGTTTGAGTGTCATGTGGGGATTGTGTCAAAAGCTTTACTTAAAATAAAGATACATCACATCTACTGCTTCCTCCCTATCACTAAGCCAATAACTCTGTCAACGAGGGAAACTAGATTAGCATGATTTTGTTCTTGATAAATCCATGCTGGCTATTCCTTATAATCCTATTATCCTCATAGATGCTTACAAATTGATTGTTTAATAATTTGTTCCAGTATCTTTCCAGGTATTGAAGTTAGGATGACTGGTCTGTAATTCCCCAGATCCTTTTTTGCCCTTCTCTAGTCCTCCGGGACCTCACCCATCCTCCCTAAACTCTCAGAGATAATTGTTAATGATTCCAAGATTGCTTCATTTATATCTTGTGTACCTTAGGATGGATTTCACCAGGCCTTGCCGACTTGAATGCATCTAATTTATCTAAATATTTAAGATGTTCTTTCCCTATTTTGACTTGTTCCCCCTTGCCATTAATATTAATTGTGTTGAGTATCTGGTCACCAATAAACTTTCTAGTAAAGACTGAAGCAATACAGACATTAAACACCTAATTAAAAACCTCAGCTACCTTCTTGTCATTCTCCTCCCCCTTTAAATAGAGGACCTACACTTTCCCTAGTGTTTTTCTTGCTCATAGTGTATTTAAGAACATAAGAATGGCCATAGTGGGTCAGACCAATGGTCCATCTAGTGCAGTATTCTGTCTTCCAACAGTGGCCAATAGCCATTGTGTTGTGTGAAGAAATACTTTGTTTTAAACCTGCTGCCTATTAATTTAATTTGGTGATCCCTAGTTCTTGTGTTATGAGAAGGAGTAAATAATACTTCCTTATTTATTTTCTCCACCCCAGTCATGATTTTATAGACCTCTGTCATATCCTCATTCTTAGTAGTCTATTTTCCAGGCTGAAGAGTCCCAGTCTTATTAATCTCTCCTTAGAATCATAGAATATCAGGGTTGGAAGGGACCTCAGGAGGTCATCTAGTCCAATCCCCTGCTCAAAGCAGGACCAATTCCCAACAAAATCATCCCAGCCAGGGCTTTGTCAAGCCTGATCTTAAAAACCTCTAAGGAAGGAGATTCCACCACCTCCCTAGATAACCCATTCCAGTGCTTCACCACCCTCCTAGTGAAAAAGTTTTTCCTAATATCCAACCTAAACCTCCCCCACTGCAACTTGAGACTGTTACTCCCTAGCACTACACATAAGTCTATCTAGATGCTTCGAGAGATCCGCAACCTTCGCACCAGGCAGGCAAGTCACCATACTGTTCTCCCGGTCATCACAAACCCAGCTATCTATGTTTCTAATGATCGAATCTCCCATTACTAACACCTGCCTTTTCCTTGTGACTGGAGTTCCCTCCCCCGGAGTGGTAACCTCAGTGTGAGAGGATACTCCAACACCAACTGGAAGGAGGGTCCCAACTATGGGAAGGTTTCCCTCTGCTCCCGTTGACTGGTCTACTTCCCTGGACCTTTCATCCTCCTCAACAGTGCAGGGGCTATCTGACCGGAGGTGGGACAATTCTACAGTGTCCCAGAAAGCCTCATCAACATACCTCTGTGCCTCCCTTAGCTCCTCCAGTTCCGCCACCCTGGCCTCCAAAGCCCGTACGCGGTCTCTGAGGGCCCGGAGCTCCTTGCACCGAATGCACGCATACGCTACCCACCCACAGGGCAGGTAATCATACATGCTGCACTCAGCGCAATAAACTGGGTAGCCCCCACTCTGCTGCTGGGCTTCTGCCTGCATTCTCTCCTACAGCTACCTATTCAATGAAAGGGTATTGTTTAAATCAAGACGTTTTGAATATAGTTTAGTTTACAGGTTATAAAGAACGGCAAGTGAACCTTGCCCCCTTCCCACTCCCCTTCCAAACTCCCTTGCGAAACTCCCTGTTAGCAGCCCTGTTCGCAAAACTCCCTGGTTGCTTGCTCGCTGCTTTATAAAGCCCTGGCCTTCTTGATAGCCCCGCCCACTGACTAAGGCTCAGCCAATTAACAGAGGCTTCTAGCTTTCAAACCTTACTTTGAAGCTCACAGCTTCCAACTGCCAGCCACAGCACACGGTCCTTCAAACAAACAAACAAACAGACAGACAGACAAACACAAGCTCAGCACACAGCAAGTAACCCACAAACACACACTACAGACAGCCACTTACCCCAAGGGTCCTGTATTTGCTCCTCCTTCACCTGGAGAACTCCCTTGCGAAACTCCCTGTTAGCAGCTCTGTTAGCAAAGCTGCAGCCCTGTGTAGTGCTGGGGAGGAGCCAGTGGTCGTGGTACATGTAGGTACCAGTGACATAGGGAAGTGTAGGAGAGACGTCCTGGAGGCCAAATTTAGGCTGCTAGGGAAGAGACTGAAATCCAGAACCTCTATGGTGGCATTCTCAGAAATGCTCCCAGTTCCACGCTCAGGGCCAGGTAGGCAGGCAGAGCTTCAGAGTCTCAATGCGTGGATGAGACGATGGTGTAGAGAGGAGGGGTTTAGATTCATTAGGAACTGGGGAAACTTTTGGGATGGGGGAGCCTATACAGGAGAGATGGGCTCCAGCTAAACCAAAGTGGAACCAGACTGCTGGCACTTAACATTAAAAAGGTTGCAGAGCAGTTTTTAAACTAGGAGATGGGGGGAAGCCAACTGCTGCAGAGGAGCACGTGGATCGGACAGAGACTTCTCTTAGAGGAGAGTCTATTGATAGAGATTCTCTAGGTTTTAGTCAGGAGGAGAGGATGGAAGAGGATACTCTAGGGGCCAGATCAGATGAGAAACATTCACCTAAAAAAGAACCGGACACATCAGAAAAGGACAGACAAACAGTGACAGTTTTTTAAAGTGCTTGTATATAAATGCTAGAAATCTAAATAATAAGATGGGTGAACTCTAGAGTGCCTCATGATAAAGGAGGATATTGATATAGGCATCACAGAAACCTGGTGGACTGAGGCCAACCAATGGGACACAATCATTCTGGTGTACAAAATATATCGGAAGGACAGAACAGGTCTGGGGGCGGGGAGTGGCAATATATGTGAAAGAAAATGTAGAATCAAATGAAGTAAAAATCTTAAGGGAATCCACATGTTCCATAGAATCTCTATGGATAGTAATTTCATGCTCTAATAAGAATATAACATTAGGGATCTATTATCGACCACCTGACCAGGATAGTGATAGTGACGATGAAATGCTAAGGGAAATTAGAGAGGCTATCAAAATTAAGAACTCAATAATAGTGGGGGGATTTCAATTATCCCCATATTGACTGGGAACATGTCACCTCAGGACGAAATTAAGAGACAAAATTTCTTGATACTTTAAATGACTGCTTCTTGGAGCAGCTGGTACAGGAACCCACAAGGGGAGAGACAACTCTCGATTTAGTCCTGAGTGGAGCGCAGGAGCTGGTCCAAGAGGTAACTATAACAGGACCGCTTGGAAATAGCGACCATAATATAATAACATTTAACATCCCTGTGGTGGGAAGAATACCTCAACAGCCCAACACTGTGGCATTTAATTTCAGAAAGGGGAACTATGCAAAAATGAGGGGGTTAGTTAAACAGAAATTAAAAGGTACAGTGACTAAAGTGCAACAGAGGGTCCTGTGGCACCTTTAAGACTAACAGAAGTATTGGGAGCATACGCTTTCGTGGGTAAGAACCTCACTTCTTCAGAAGAAGTATTGGGAGCATAAGTATTGGGAGCATAAGCTTTCGTGGGAAAGAACCTCACTTCTTCAGAAGAAGTGAGGTTCTTACCCACGAAAGCTTATGCTCCCAATACTTCTGTTAGTCTTAAAGGTGCCACAGGACCCTCTGTTGCTTTTTACAGATTCAGACTTACACGGCTACCCCTCTGATAAGTGACTAAAGTGAAATCCCTCCAAGCTGCATGGATGATTTTCAAAGACACCATAATAGAGGCCCAACTTAAATGTATACCCCAAATTAAAAAACACAGTAAAAGAACTAAAAAAGAACCACCGTGGCTTAACAACCATGTAAAAGAAGCAGTGAGAGATAAAAAGGCATCTTTTAAAAAGTAGAAGTCAAATCCTAGTGAGGTAAATAGAAAGGAACATAAACACTGCCTAATTAGGTGTAAAAATGTAATAAGAAAAGCCAAAGAGGAGTTTGAAGAACGGCTACCCAAAAACTCAAAAGGTAATAACAAAATGTCTTTTAAGTACATCAGAAGCAGGAAGCCTGCTAAACAACCAGTGGGGCCCCTGGACGATCGAGATACAAAAGGAGCACTTAAAGACGATAAAGTAATTGCGGAGAAACTAAATGAATTCTTTGCTTCAGTCTTCACGGCTGAGGATGTTAGGGAGATTCCCAAACCTGAGCCGGCTTTTGTAGGTGACAAATCGGAGGAATTGTCACAGATTGAGGTGTCACTAGAGGAGATTTTGGAATTAATTGATAAACTTAACAGTAACAAGTCACCGGGACTAGATGGCATTCACCCAAGAGTTCTGAAAGAACTCAAATGTGAAGTTGCGGAACTATTAACTATGGTTTATAACCTGTCCTTTAAATCGGCTTCTGTACTCAATGACTGGAAGATAGCTAATGTAATGCCAGTATTTAAAAAGGGCTCTAGAGGTGATCCCAGCAATTACAGTCCGGTAAGTCTAACGTCAGTACCGGGCAAATTAGTTGAAACAATAGTAAAGAATAAAATTGTCAGACACATAGAAGAACATAAATTGTTGGGCAAAAGTCAACATGGTTTCTGTAAAGGGAAATCGTGTCTTACTAATCTATTAGAGTTCTTTGAAGGGGTCAACAAAAATGTGGACAAGGGGGATGCAGTGGACATAGTGTACTTAGATTTCCAGAAAGCCTTTGACAAGGTCCCTCGCCAAAGGCTCTTACGTAAATTAAGTTGTCATGGGATAAGAGGGAAGGTCCTTTCATGGATTGAGAACTGGTTAAAAGACAGGGAAGAAAGGGTAGGAAGAAATGGTAAGTTCTCAGAATGGAGAGGGGTAACAAGTGGTGTCCCCCTAGGGTCAGTCCTTGGACCAATCCTATTCAACTTAGGGCTGGTCCACACTAAGCCCCCAGTTCGAACTAAGATACGTAACTTCAGCTACGTGAATAACGTAGCTGAAGTCGAAGTATCCTAGTTCGAACTTAAAGGTACTTACCGCGGGTCCACACGCGGCAGGCAGGCTCCCCCGTCGACTCCGCCTACTCCTCTCGCGGAGCAGGATTACCGGCGTCGACGGCGAGCACTTCCGGGATCGATTTATCGCGTCTAGACAAGACACAATAAATCGATCCCAGAAGATCGATTGCTTGCCGCCGAACCAGCGGGTAAGTATAGACGTACCCTTATTCATAAATGATCTGGAGAAAGGGGTAAAAAGTGAGGTGGCAAAGTTTGCAGATACTAAACTGCTCAAGACAGTTAAGACCAAAGCAGACTGAAGAACTTCAAACAGATCTCACAAAACTAAGTGATTGGGCAACAAAATGGCAAATGAAATTTAATGTGGATAAATGTAAAGTAATGCATATTGGAAGAAATAACCCCAACTATACATACAATATAATGGGGGCTAATTTAGTTACAACGAATCAGAAAAAAGATCTTGGAGTCATCGTGGATAGTTCACTGAAGACGTCCACGCAGCGTGCAGCGGCGGTCAAAAAAGGAAACAGGATGTTAGGAATCATTAAAAAGGGGATAGAAAATAAGAGGGAGAGTATCTTATTGCCCTTATATAAATCCATGGTACGCCCACATCTTGAATACTGCGTACAGATGTGGTCCCCTCATCTCAAAAAAGATATACTGGCACTAGAAAAGGTTCAGAGAAGGGCAACTAAAATGATTATGGGTTTGGAACGGGTCCCATATGAGGAGAGATTAAAGAGGCTAGGACTTTTCAGCTTGGAAAAGAGGAGACTAAGGGGGGATATGATAGAGGTATATAAAATCATGAGTGATGTAGAGAAAGTAAATAAGGAAAAGTTATTTGCTTGTTCCCATAATACAAGAACTAGGGGCCACCAAATGAAATTAATGGGCAGCAGGTTTAAAACAAAAGGAAGTTGTTGTTCACACACCGCACAGTCAACTTGTGGAACTCCTTGCCTGAGGAGGTTGTGAAGGCTAGGACTATAACAGCGTTTAAAAGAGAACTGGATAAATTCATGGAGGTTAAGTCCGCTAATGGATATTAGCCAGGATGGGTAAGGAAAGGTGTCCCTAGCCTCTGTTTGTCAGAGGGTGGAGATGAGTGGCAGGAGAGAGATCACTTGATCGTTGCCTGTTGGGTTCACTCCCTCTGGGGCATCTGGCATCGGTAGACAGGATACTGTGCTAGATGGACCTTTGGTCTAACCCAGTATGGCCATTCTTATGTTCTTATGTTCCTTTCCTTAGGATCACAACATTTATCATTTCAGGATCCCTTTCATCCAAATTGCCTTCCACCTTTAGATTCGCTACCAATTCCTCTCTGTTAGTCAGAATCTAGTCTAAAGTGGCTGTTCCCCTTGTGACTTTCTCCACTTTCTAAAACACAATGTTGTCCCCAATACATTCCAAGAACTTACTGTTTTCAGGTTAAGTGTGGCCTGACATTCTTGCCCAAATATATTGGGGTGGGGGGTTGGGATGTTGGGGTCATTCTAATTTTAGTTTTGCTGAAATATATTGTCACATGTTTTCAGAGGGTAGGTGTGTCTTCTTTTACAGGAAATCTGATGTTAATTTTTTCAGCCTAATGTAGTGGAAGTATCTCTTTCTAGAGAGACATCACCGAGAGCGTTAAAGTGTTCAAGAGTGTTGATCTGTTATCTTCTCTAAATAGGAACCTTAAATTATTTCACTCAGTGGGGTTTTATTCACATTCTCCTTTTTCCTCGAACTATCCCATGTCCTACTTCCTTTCTTCTGGTTGGGGCCGTAGTCACAATGAGAGTCCTACTTGTCTGATGTACTAAGGCTTTCAGAGTCCTAAGATCTTGAGTTCTGGGGCTGGGAGCTGCTCTTGGGGGTACTGTGACACGGCTCTTCAGTTTAATTTCTCCCATTATACACCAGAGAGATATTACTTACAATCCCAGATTAACGTGTGTGTGAAAGGAGGATAGGTTGTCAGCAGGTATAGTGGAATCAGATGTCCCAATATTATAGTGAAAACCGAACAAATCCTAGTTTCAGTATAATCATCCAGGATAATGGTAGTAAACTGGGATATTTGGCCACCTTTCTTCAACATTCACAGATCTTAGTCTGCTTATTGTCAGCTCTAGATCATTGTTTTTCTTCATCCTTTATAGTTTCTGAATTGCACTGGTTTGCCTTGTACCTACCAACATCCTCCAAACAAAAAGTAGATGTTAATGTGCATATATGTGCATGCGTTAGTTTTGAAATGGCTGATGGCATGTACCGTTTTGGGCAGGGTATGGCTGTTCCCTGCATGACATATAGGGGAGAGAAATCTGGTATCAGGAAGTGGCGTTTTCTCTCCCACGTGGCTTGCTCCTTCTTTGACATTGTCTGCTTTGATCTAGAAAGGAGGAGAGCAGATGTTGGGGAAAGTACAGTAGCAGGAGGCCTAGTCTTATTTTTTTGAGGCTAGCTACCTCAGTCAGCTCTAATGGAGCTGCAGCCAGACTAGCCACGTGGGAGTTCCAGAGGCCCTTCTTTTATTCCTCTGGCTCTCTGCTTATTTAAAGTAGACTGTCTCCAGCCTTTTGGGGCCTGAAAGTGGAAGGATGTGTGAGACAGGTTGGATCACAGAAACCCCCTTGGGAACAGTCACCTGATGTGCCTAGACTACCTCTGAGCCTGTTTTCCCTGCCAGCTTGGGACTTCAGGCCCTTGTCTGGTTTGAGCCAGACATGCTTGCCTGCTGCAAACACAGACCCAGGTCTGAACCACATCCCCCAAAAGCTGCAGGCTTAACTGAAAACAGCTTAAGAAGTGTTCCTGTCTCCAGCCCTCAGCTACCCAACTCCCAATGGGGTCCAAACCCCAAATAAATCCATTTTGCCCTATATAAAGCTTATACAGGGTAAACTCATGAATTGTTCGCCCTCTATAACACTGATGGAGAGAGATGTGCAGCTGTTTGCTCCCCCTCCCCCCCAGGTATTAATACATACTCTGGGTTAATTAATAAGTAAAAAGTGATTTATTAAATACAAATAGTAGGATTTAAGTGGTTCTAAGCAGACAGAACAAAGTGAATTACCAAGCAAAATAAAATAAAATGCTCAAGTCTAAGTCTAATATAGTAAGAAAGTGATTACAGATGAAATCTCTGAGACCCTCAGAGATGTTCCAGTAAGCTTCTTTTACAGACTAGCCTCCTTCTAGTCTGGGTTCAGCAATCAATCACCCCCCTGTAGTTACTGTCCTTTGTTCCAGTTTTTCAGGTATCCTTTGGGGGTGGAGAGGGTACCCCTTGAGCCAGCTGATGACACAATGGAGGGGTCTCCCAGGACTTTATATAGTTTCTCTCTTGTGTGGAAACCCCTCTCTCCCCCTGTGTAGAATCCCAGCTACACGATGGAGTCTTGGAGTCACATGGGCAAATCACATGTCCATGCATGACTTAGTTCTCTATAGGGATGTTCCCAGGAAAGCTCAGATGTGGATTGGCATCTATCAAGGTCCATTGTTCGCCACATACTTCCATTTACTTGAATACCCCTTCACACTATGTTGAGCAAATCTGCCTTAGGTGCAAACACTTTAAATACAATAATAGAGCCAACGCTCATAACTTCAGATATAAAAAGGATACATGCATACGAATAGGATGAATGCATGTAGTAGAACATAACCTTTGCAAAGATATGTTACGTGGCATATCTAGCATAAAACATATTCCAGTTGTCATATTTACATTCATAAGCATATTTCTATAAAGCGTGTACATCTGGTAGGGATCTCAGTTTCTGTCCCTTGTTTGTGTGTGTAAGCCCTGGGGGAGTGAATACGTCTGGGTGGTGGCAATGGTCCTGGGCCCCTTCTTCGGTTAAGAACCTGTCAAGTTTCCTGCTGGCCTCTGTGCAGGTCATTGAAAACTGAAAATTTGGAGGCAGCATAAAATGAAATTGTAAACAGAAACAAGGAACACTAGACCATTTGGACATGGGGAGTTGGCCATAAATTTAAATTTCCTGAAATTTATGCCATTACATTCTCATCTATAATACTACATTATGTAGTTTTTGGTATTGATAGCCCAGGGTGGTAAAATGACACATGGATTGCATTGCATTATATGAAAATGGTGTTCTGGTGATAAAGCATGAGAGTAACAATTAAGTAATTATGTCATTATTATCTCAGTGGAATTACTGTAATTCCTTGTAAGAGAGTATATAGCTATATCTATTAATAAACGTACAATATACTTTTAAAATTAAGATTGGCTAGTGTTCCAATTGGCTGAAGAACATTAAGCCTTTTCTTTGATAATCAGAATGCTAGTATTTAGTAATGGTACAATAAGCAATTGTAATATTCTGATCCAGTGACGACATCTCTTAATTAGAGGTGACATAGTTCAATGATCTGAAATGCTAAATTCAAAGTTAACACAATATTACTGCTATTGCTAAGATTTTATCATCGTAGGTCATTACAGAACATTCTCTAATTCAAACTGCCTGTTTTGTCTCCTTCATTTAAAATTCTATTGTTATAGGTCCTTTCCTCATTCTATATAGAGATTTGTTTGTAAAACTGTTTAATGTTTTTTCATAGGACCAAAGAATACAGTGCTTCGTCTAGCTGTAAAGTTTTTCCCTCCTGACCCTGGTCAGCTGCAAGAGGAATATACCAGGTAAAATATCTTTCAAAGTAATTAATGTTCGTTAGTGGTTAAAAATATGGAAATGAAGGGCAGACACAAATAAGCTCACCTAAGAGGGTATTTTCTCTGTTATAACAATAAAGGTTAGCTTTTAGGGAAGGTGGGGGAGCATTTCTATTAGAAAGTCACATTTCTAACAGAAATACCGATCTTAATGATTCAGGTGGTAGATGATGCCTGTGGCGGTAAAAACTAGTGAAAGTTTGCATGAATAGATAACGGTGCAGGTCGGCTGGGGCAATTTCTGCCTACCAAACATGTCAATTGAAGGAGGCAGTTGTATAGAGGAAACGGTCACTCTTTATATTGTACATTTATAAATAGTTTCTAGAAGGATTAAGAGATAAATGTTTTAATAAATGGTTAATTGTCAAATAGTAAGAATCCAACAGGTTAGTAGATTACATCTATAACAGCTTCTGCTGATATGCTTATCATATTTAGCATGTTACTTATGTCAGATTTTAAAAAGTTGGTAAATAATTGATATCTTAAGCATGTTACTATCTGTAAATGTACCCTGGTCCTGTCCCTTCATCACCAACAGGTAATGTGATTGGAGAGATCTGCCTGTAACAGATCTTTCCCAGGTTGGTTGTAAACTTGTCCATCTGCCTCTCACCAGACCTTTCTTCTGCATCATAGCAGCTGTCTTCCTCCGTCCCGCAACTGGCTTCATCTCTCCTTCCTGATTACCCCCACCTCTCTACAGTTCTCACCACCTCTACCTTCTCCTCTTCCTCTCTTCACTTTGATCTTCTCTTCTCTTCTCTCCTCCTGCCAGCACAAATCTAGGTCCCCCATCTGTTTTCTCCTCATAACCGTAGGCCTGGTCTACACTACGGGGTTAGGTCGAATTTAGCTGCGTTAGGTCGATTTAAAAACGACTGCATCCACACAACCAACCCCGTTCCCTCGACCTAAAGGGCTCTTAAAATCTACTTCTGTACTCCTCCCTGACGAGGGGAGTAGCGCTAAAATCAACTTTGCTATGTCGAATTTGGGGTAGTGCAGACGCAAATCAACGGTATTGGCCTCTGGGAACTATCCCAGAGTGCTCCATTGTGACCACTCTGGACAGCACTTTGAACTCCGATGCATTAGCCAGGTACACAGGAAAAGCCCCGGGAACTTTTGAATTTCATTTCCTGTTTGGTCAGCGTGGCGAGCTCAGCAGCACAGGTGACCATGCAGTCCCCTCCAGAATCGTAGAGCGTAGAATGTTTCTACGCTCCCCATATCCTCTCCATCCCTGAGGTTATCGCAGATTAGAAGGCAAAAAAAATGCACTCATGATGACATGTTTTCCGAGCTCGTGCAGTCCTCCCGCAGTGATAGGGCACAGCTTAATGCATGGAGGCATTCAGTAGCAGAAGCCAGGAAAGAATTAAGTGAGCGCAAAGAGCGGAGGCAGGACGCGATGCTGAGGCTAATGAGGGAGCAAACGGACATGATGAAGCGTCTGTTGGAGCTGCAGGAAAGCCAACAAGAGCACAGACCCCTGCTGTATCTACTGTATAACCGCCTACCCTCCTCCCCATATTCCGTAGCCGCCTCACCCAGATGCCCAAGAATGTGGGGGGGGGAGGGGGGAAGGAGAGGCTCCAGGCACCCAGCCACTCCACTCCAGAGGATGGCCCAAGCAACAGAAGATTGTCATTCAAACACTTTGATTTTTAGTGTGGCTACAATAAGCAATGTGTCCTTGTCCTTCCCTCCTCCCTCACCCCACCCGGGTTACCTTGTCCGTTATCTTTTTTTTTTTTAATTAATAAAGAAAGAATGCATGGTTTCAAAACAATAGTTACTTTATTTCGAAGCGGGGAGGGTGGTTGGCTTACAGGGAATTAAAATCAATAAAGGGGGTGGGTTTCCATCAAGGAGAAAAACACACACAACTGTCACACCAAAGCCTGGCCAGTCATGAAACTGGTTTTCAAAGCCTCTCTGATGCGCAGTGCGCCTTGCTGTGCTCTTCTAATGATTGCATTGGCTACTTGGATCACAGCAGCCCCCACAGTAGACTTGCCCACAACAGCAGTGGTGACGGTGAGCTGAGCAGGCTCCATGCTTGCCGTGGTATGGCGTCTGCACGGGTAACCCAGGAAAAAAAGCGTGAAACGATTATCTGCCGTTGCTTTCACGGAGGGAGGGGCAACTGATGACATGTACCCAAAACCACCCGCGACAATGTTTTTGCCCTATCAGGCATTGAGAGCTTAACCCAGAATTCCAATGGGCGGCAGAGACTGCGGGAACTGTGGGATAGCTACCCACAGTGCACCGCTCCATAAGTTGATGCTAGCCATGGTAGTGAGGATGCACTCCGCCGACTTAATGCTCTTAGTGTCGACATACACAATTGACTGTATAAAATCGATTTCTAAAAGTCGACTTCTATAAAATGGACCTAATTTTGTAGTGTAGACATACCCTCAGGTGACTCAGGCTTGAAACCTGGGTTTCATATCAGACTTGAACCTCTCTCTAAGGTCTTGTATCCAGGCTAAATATTGCTGATTTTTTTTTTTTCTGCATAACATCTCTAAGGCACAGCCTTTTCTATTCATCCTCACAGCTAAAAGTCTCATCCAGGATCTCATCATGTCCTGTTTTGGTTACTGTAACATCCTTTCCTGTAGCCTTGATAAATGTGATCTTGCCCTGCTCGTATCTATTCAGAATGTTGCTTCAAAGAGCATTTTCCTAGCCCAACGCTTTGACCGTGTCACCCATTTCTTTGCATCCCTTCACTTGCTCTCCCTTCTCTAGTGCACTGAAAATAAGCTACTTGTTCTCCCTTTCCAGATTTATCCCTACCATGTCTGTCACTATCAAAATGTCAATTCCCACCTGCAGTCAGCCCATGATGCCAGTCTTTGCAATATTGGAATCTTTTGAATAGCAGGGTCTGTCAGGGTCGTGCATGTGCTCTGTAATACCTTGGAGTCCTGTGCAAGGTCGTAAAGGATGGAGTGGCCGGGACTCTCCCTCAGTTCACTCTTACCTGTGGCAGCAAGATGAAACCAACTACTTTATTGCAGCTTCAAATTCATTCCTTTTCACTAATTGGGTGAAGAAATTTCATTTTCATTTTTCTTCTTCCTTCCTCAAGTCTGGTATCTCTCTTCCCGCACAGTGGGATGAGGCACTTTGTGCCAACCTTCATGCCTTATGGCGGACTCCAAACCATTAGGGTTCAAACCCTGCCAGTCTTGTGACTCCCTCATTCCCCTCACTGATGGACAGAGTCATTGCATCTTCTGCCTGGGGGAGAGCCACATCTTGGACACGTGCTCAGTGTGCTGGTAATTTTCCTTGAGGGCTTGCAAGCGCAGGCTTCCTCCGGGTCCCAGAGCTGCTCAATCTCCCACTCCGCCCCAGGCCCCGCCCTCACCCGACCCCCTCCCCCAAACTCCCACCCCTGTCTCACCTCTTCCTGCTCTGCACCAGGCCCTGCCTCCACCCCACCCCTTCTCCCAAGCCCCGCTCCTCCTTCGCCCCGCCTCTTCCCGCCCAGTTCCACCCTCCCCCGAGCATTCCCTGTTCCTGCTCCATCCCCTCCCCCACAGCGCCTCCTGCATGCTGTGAAACAGCTGATCGCGGCAGGTGGGAGGCGCTGGGAGGGAGGGGGAGGAGTTGATTGGTGGGGCTGCAGTTGGACGGGAGGCGCTGGAGCGGAGTGGGGGAGCTGGCTGCCGGTGGGTGCTAAGCACCCATTAATATTTTAGTTGACGCCTATGCCTGCAAATCCAGGCATGTTAGGCTCATATGACATCTGCTTGAGCAATCCATGCAGGTCACTTCAGACCCAGAGCAAATTACACCAAAATGAAGCCAAAAGAGTCTGTGACAGCCAGCAATCCCTCAAGCAGACGACATACCCTGCGATAGGACATTAAAGAAGAAATGTGTGAAGAGGATGGTGTTGAAGCCAGTACCAACAATGTCCGTCTCCCTTGGTGATAGAGCCAGCCACCCCATACCCTTCTTACAGAAGACTGACACCCAGAGGCAAAGTGGGATGGAGCAAAAACATAACTCCAAACA
The DNA here is from genome assembly GCF_002925995.2 of Terrapene triunguis. Classification (NCBI taxonomy): domain Eukaryota; kingdom Metazoa; phylum Chordata; order Testudines; family Emydidae; genus Terrapene; species Terrapene triunguis. Next base: position 5,410,782 of record NW_020665188.1, on the reverse strand, counting down.
CCATTCAGGATCATTCTGCAAGGAGGACATAAAACATCACTTTCTTCAAAAACACAGGCTTCAAATCCTCCACCAAGATGGGAGTGCACATGGAAAGGAGACTTGGTACTAGCACAAATGGTCAAGCTGATCAAGAGCCTGAGATATGCATTCATATAAGTACTGATGTCGCTTCCAGACATACTGTGCATCGAAGCGGTGACCGTCACTGGAACCAGTACAGAGGTCTCCTCAGTGCTGTTTCATCAGCACTGAGTAAAGTTGCTTCTCCCCTATCCTCAGAGCGTGTCCCCAAGGATGATACTGGATGGTACAGTTCTGCCTCAGGTGAGGCATGAGGTGTGACAGACCCAGACGAGAGGGGTACAGGAGTCTGGTAGAGGGCAAATATACTGGTCACTGGATGAGTAGTTTTCTGTTCCCTGAGTGACCAGAGCAGGGGCTGTACTAGAGTAATCAGGAACCTGCTAGAACCAGTTAAGGCAGGCAGGCTAATTAGGACACATGGAGCCAATTAAGAAGAAGCTGCTAGAATCAATTAAGGCAGGCTAATTAGGGCACCTGGGTTTTAAAAGGAGCTCACTTCAGTTTGTGGTGTGAGTGTGAGGAGCTGGGAGCAAGAGGCGCAAGGAGCTGAGAGGGAGAGGGTGTGCTGCTGGAGGACTAAGGAGCACAAGCATTATCAGACACCAGGAGGAAGGTCCTGTGGTGAGAATAAGGAAGGTGTTTGGAGGAGGCCATGGAGAAGTAGCCCAGGGAGTTGTAGCTGTCATGCAGCTGTTACAGGAGGCACTATAGACAGCTGCAGTCCACAGGGCCCTGGGCTGGAACCCGGAGTAGAGGGCGGGCCCGGGTTCCCCCCAAACCTCCCAATTGACCTGGACTGTGGGTTCTTCCAGAGGGGAAGGTCTCTGGGCTGTTCCCCAACCCACATGGTGAATCTCTGAGGCAAGAAAATCCGCCAATAAGCGCAGGACCCACCAAGATAGAGAAGGAACTTTGTTACAGAGGATATTGGCTAGTTAAGTACCATAGGTAGGGATTGCTCTAGACAAGACCAGGAAGTCCTGGTACAGATCAGGAGATCCTGATACATCCACAGAAAAACTTGTTTGTTGACATGGAAGAGGTTATGAGTATAGGCAGCAGAACACGGCCTGGACACTATGCAAGCATCAGTGCCACAGAATATTTGCCTCATATGAAACACTGCACCTTTTTGTTCAGCTCCATTACAGTACACCTTGTAATGATCTGTACATGCCATCCACCTGTATGGTCATGCTGTCTTCTCCTACTCAATGGTATCTAAGTTCCTCAAAGGTCTATTGAAGACCTGCCTACTGTGATTAGATGTTCAGCTTTGCAGGGAGGGGATAAGGGGGTTCCCTAGCTTGTGGTATTGTCATGTTAGATCGTGATTTCTACAGAGGACAGCTCGCTTACTTACCAGATCAGCGGTTGTTGGTCACCAGTATGATTAGACGTTTGGCTGTGAGTGAGTGTGTGTGTGTTCTCCCTGTGTGCTGCCCCAGCTCTGCGCAAACAGCCAGCACAGAAAACCTTGAGCAAACTGTCCAATAACCACAAAATCAGTTAAGATACAAAGACACCAGGCCAGGTTTACTGTCAACAAAGCATGGTAATGGCACCTGGCAAACTCTACAAAAATACTGAAACATGTATGCCCGTAACGATAAACGCAGCTCAGAGAATGGCAGGACTTTCCATTTCCCCCTCGGCTGGACCAAAACACACGCTCAAAAACACCTCTTCATACCCTCTGTGATGGGGCACGGCCAGATGGCTATAAGAAAGTAGTGGGAGACAGATATATTAGCCCCAGGCTAAACAAATCCCTGTTACCAGGGTAAGCAAATGGCAGTTGCTCCAGGTCAATTAAGACACCTGGGGCCAATTAAGATCCTTCCAGAAAGTAGTGAAGACAGCTAAGTTAATTGGGACACCTGAAGCCAATCAGGGCTGGCTGAAACTAGTTAAAAGCCTCCCAGTTAGTCTGGTGGGCGTGCGTGTCAGGAGCTGTAGGAGGAAGCCGTGCTGCTGGAAAAACTGAGCAGTACAAACCCTATCAGGCACAAGGAAGGAGGCCCTGAGGTAAGGACGAAGTAGATATTGAGGAAGTGGGGGCTGCTCTGGGGAAGTGGCCCAGGGAATTGTACTTGTCCTGTTTCCAAAAAGCCAGCTACCAATAGCTTCTACTATTAGGGCCCAGAGTAGAGGGCGGGCCCGGGCTCCCCCCTTCCCCGATTAATTCACTGAGACTGGGAGACAGCAGAGACTGTGCGAGGGAGGGTTGCTTTTCCTCAACTCCCTTGCTGGCTTATGATGAAAATGGCTCAGTAGGCTGTGACCCTTGCCTCGAGAGAGAGAAGGGCTATGTTGGGGGGGGGGTGTCACAGTGAGCCTCTGAGGCTAGCATAATCTGCCAGGAAGCGCAGTACCCACAGAGACAAGGTCAGAGCTTTGTCACACCTAATATAAACAAGTTACATACTGCACCTCTAACATAGTTACTGCCCCCTGACGTGCCTAGTTATCACCCATCTCCTTATACATGTTGGTTCAATCAAAACATCTCTATTACACTGTCATCCTGACCTTATATTTTAAAAGGGGTCAGTGTGTTCCTGTTATCCTTGGGAAATGTTTTTGTACCATCCTTAATATAGGGATGTTCTGGTACCACTCTTCTGAAATGTGTTTGTGTAAGTACTCTGTGCCTAGCACTTTTTAAGTATGTGTGTTTCTGCAATATTTGGCCTGTTCTTGCCAAATTCTGTAAACTTGCAAACAGGCAGAGCCTGACGTTTGCCCACAGCCTAACTTTTGCTAACTTCGCTTTATATTAGCAAATCTTGCCCACTACTTTAGCTCAAGCCTCATACCAGGGCTTATATCTCAGGCTCTCTTCCTGCTACACCTACCAGTCAGACTCTTGAGGTGCTGTCGATAGGTCGCCCAGGTTACGCATCCATAAAGGAGTGTATGAATAACAATTGTCTTATAGACCTGGATCTTGGTGTTCTGCCTTAGTGTGTCAGAGTAATTTCCTAAAGGAAGCACTTGCGCACTAGATCCTGTGCTGGATCTCACTGTCGATTTTTGTGTTTTGAGAAAGTTGGCTACCAAGGCAGCAGAAGTCAGAGAACTTGCTGCTGCCTGGGACCTCAGTGTTGTCCTGTTGATACTCAAGGTGCTTCCCTGCGAGCCCCTTTCAGAGTGCTTCTTACTTCATCTCACTGAAGATTGTCTTTCTAGTTGCTGTCACTTCAGCCAGGAGAGAGAGTGAGCTCCAAGCACTTATAGGTGACCCTTCCTACACAGCATTTCATAAGCACAAGACAGTGCTGAAACTTCATCCCCAAGGTGTTCTGAGTTCTATTTGAATCAATTACTCCTGGGGGAATTCTGCACCAAAATATTAAAAATTCTGCGCACAATATTTTAAAATTCTGCATGTTTTATTTGTCAAAATAAGGCAATATAATCACTCTGATTTCCATTATTTCGGTAATTTATTTAAACTACAGTACAATAGATGGAGAATAGGAGTGGGGAGCATTGGAGGAAATCCCCAAATCCCCTTGCCTAATCGTAATGTAGCTAGGTTTGGCCCTTTATTTTTGGTTATTAGTCAACGAATATATGCAGCCACATACTCAGTGTTACATCATAGACAACTGAAGAGCAAATGAGGGCTGGGGAATCAAACTCACAATTTACATTTGCTACTGATCATCTCCAGAAAGGTCAGTAGGAAACAGTTCATGGAGCACATTTTGATAGGAAATTTTTTTCAGTCCAAAAATTTAGACCAGTTCTAATCACGAAAGCCCCATAAGCATTTATAAGGCCATACTGTCCTTTACACCCCTCTGGCAATGTGAAGGAGCCTTAAAACTTTTACACCTGTTTTATACTCCTGGGAGAATTCAAAAAGACAATGGGAACAATTCACTTAGCAGGCAGGCTGCTACATTCTGCTCTGCCTGAAGGGACAGAGCCTGTCCCATGCCTACCTCCTCAGAAACACTCTGAAGCCCTGCCCCTCCGCACCGAGCGCCGAGAGTCAGTCTCTCTCTCTCTCTCTCTCTCTCTCTCTCTCTCACATGACTGCCCCGCCCCCCTCCCCCGGCTTTGATTTACGTCTCTACCGAGCCAAGCTGCCTGTGTTGCCGAGAGGGGCGCATGACGGCTCTTGCAGCTTCCCTTTGCTTTCCTGTCAGAAGTCATTTTTCTGTAGGGAAGCAAAGGAATCTGGGGGGGATATGAATTCTGCACACGCACAGTGATGCAGAATTCTCCCAGGAGTAAAAATTAATTAACTTGCCTGTGGACGTCTTCATGAAGTTCCATGCTACATCAGGAGAGAAGTTGTATACACTGGATATTTCCAGAGGCATACATTACTTCATAAACAGAACCAAGCTGTTCAGACGGTCTTCTGGGTTATTTCTGGCTATAGTTGGGCAGTCCATAAGGTCAGTCCATCACATAGAATATCTAAGTGGATGACACAATGTATCTTACTGTATCTTACAATTGGCCGGTGCACCTCTCTCACTGAACATGAAGGCTTACTCCATCAGAGCTCAAGTGACATCCTCCCCGTTTTAGAAATTTACCAATTTCTGAACTTGGTAAGGCAGCGATTATGGAGTAATCTCTCTTCCCCCCCCCGCCCCCGACTCTTGTCAAGCATTCTACACTGTACCTAGCTGACAGGGTAGATGCCAACTTCATGAGAGCAGTACTACAATCTCTGTTTGACAGAGGCAGCTGATACTTCTCATCCGACCATCCCGAAGGTGTACTGCTGGCCAGTCACCTACATTGGGATCCACACTGACACAAACTCAAAGAGTAAAGAACTGTTACTTGTCCTACAGGAACTGCTTCTTTGAGATGTCAGTGTGAATTATGCAACCCACCCTCTATCCCAGGGGTGGGCAAACTTTCTGGCCTGAGGGCCACATCTGGGTATGGAAATTATATGGCGGGCCATGAATGCTCACGAAATTGGGGGTCGGGGTAAGGGAAGGGGTGAGGGCTCTGGCTGGGGATGGGGTCTCGGGTGAGGCAAGAAATGAAGAGTTCAGGGTGCGGGAGAAGGCTCCAGGCTGGGGCAGGGGGTTGGGATGTGGGAGGCAGTAAGGGCTTTAGCTGGGGGTGTAGACTCTGGGTGGGGCTGGGGATTGAGGGGTTTTGGGTGTCGGCGGGTGCTCCAGGCTGGGACCCAGGGGTTCAGAGGGCGGGAGGCGAATCAAGGCTGGGAGCAGTTCAGTCATGGGACGAGGTCAGGGGTGCAGGCTCCGGGTGGTGCTTACCTCAAGCAGCTCCCAGAAGCAGCGGCATGTCCCCCCTCCGGTTCCTACGTGGAGGCGCCGGCCAGACAGCTCTGGCCACGGCTCCTGGACAATGGAAGCTGCAGAGCCGGCGCTTGGGGCGGGGGCAGTGTGCAGAGCCCCCTGGCTGCCCCTACGTGTAGGAGCCGAAGTGGGGACATGCAGCTGGTTCCAGGAGCAATGCAGAGCCACAGCACGTGTGGAGCAGGGCAAGCCCCCCACCCCACTCCCTGGCAGGAACTCGAGGGTCGGATTAAAAGGTCTGACCGGCTGGATGTGGCCTGTGGGCCGTAGTTTGCCCACCCCTGCTTTATCCCTGCTTTTGGTGACCTCAGCTAACATGCACTTTGAATTGCACAGGAACTGAGGAAGTGTGATGGCCATTCCACCCTTTATGCCTTCGTATAGAACAATGTTTCCCAAACTGTGTTCCACGGAACACTGGTGTTCCGCACGATGTGAATAGGTGTTCCACGAAAGAATCATAATTAAAAAATGAAAGTTATTTGTCTTTCGGTTTTACGTGTGTTGGAAATAAAGATGTTCCTGATGCGCAGTGCGTCGTGTGCAACAAAATACTACCAAACAGTTCGTTGGCTCCTGCTAAACTTCATAGGCATTTGGAAACCAAGCATGCTGAATACAAAGACAAAGATATAAGTTTTTTCAAGAGGAAGCGTGAATCACTTGGAAATGGTAAACTTTCGTGATTAAAATTGCTAAAACAGACAACAAAAGTGCAACAGAGGCATCTTATTGAGTAAGTTACTGTATCGCGCTTGCCGGAGAAGCTCTCACTATTGGAGGAACGCTTATCAAGCCTTGCGCAAAAGATATTGTAACGTGCATGTTGAGCGAGCAATCTGGTAAAAAAATTGATACTGTACAGTTGTCAAATAATACTGTTGCACGCCGTATTAAAGATCTTGCCGATGACATAGAAAAAGAGCTAGTTTGCCGACTGAAAATTTACCATGAGTATTCATTGCAGCTAGATGAGTCCACTGACATTTCAGGACTTGCTGTGCTACTAGTATTTGTCCGATATAGATTTAATAATATTATTGAAGAGGACCTGCTCTTATGTGAATCTCTGCAAAGCAACACAACTAGAGAAGAAATATTCAACTGCATCAACAATTTTATCAGAAAGCATGAAATTAGTTGGGGAAAATGTATTGATGTATGTACTGATGGTGCTCGGGCAATGATCGGGAAGATAAAGGGAGCTGTAACGCAAATCATAAATGTGGCACCAGAAAGCACTAAGAGCCATTGTGTTCTACACAGACAAGCACTTGCAGTTAAAAAAAATACCAGCATATCTGAAAATTGTGCTCGATGAAGCAGTACAAATTATCAATTTTGTCAAATCTCGACCACTTCAATCCAGGTTATTTAAAATTTTGTGTGAGGAAATGGGTAGTCAGCACAAACAGCTTCTTTTACATACGGAAGTGAGGTGGCTATCCAGAGGAAATGTGCTTGTGAGGCTTTTTGAGCTTTGTAGTGAACTACTGGTATTCTTCACTTCAGATAATTCAGGATGAAAATTTAATGACTGTCTGTCTGACAAATTCCTCATGGCTAATGAGACTTGCGTATCTTGCAGATATTTTTGCAAAATTAAATGAAATTAATCTGTCGCTGCAAGGAAAGAATGTGACCATTTTTACTACAATGGATAAAATTTCGTCGTTAAAAAAGAAACTGGAATTCTGGGCATCTTCTGTAGAACAGAATAACTTAGACTGCTTCCCTACAGTACATGAATTTCTGACTGAAATAAATTCTACAGTCCATGAAGAATTTTCCAGCACCATTTTACAGCACTTACATGACTTGCAGGCCTCTTTATTAGAATATTTTCCTACAACTACTGATGATAATGCTTGGGTTCAAAATCCGTTTGTAATTACAGCCAAACCAGTCAGCTTTACTGCGCATGATTATGAAAGCCTAATTGACTTAATTTCTGACTCTGATTTGAAACAAAAGTTTAAGGATCTTCCGCTGAATAATTTTTGGAGCAGCCTAATAGACGAGTACCCTAATGTGGCTAAACGTGCAGTTCGAGTGCACCTTCCTTTTGCTACATCTTATTTGTGTGAGACGGGATTTTCATATTATACTGCAACAAAAACCAAATATAGGAATAGACTTGATGCTGCACCTGACATGAGGATTCAATTTTCCAGCATTATTCCTAATATTAAGCGAATTTGTGATAGAAAAACGCAGAAACACCAATCCCATTAAATCCAAATTTGTATTTCTGTTTATAAAAATAGATTTTCCTAGTAAAAATCTAATTTGTTTGGTGTTTGTGTATATATAAAAACATTTTTTTTAAGTAGAACACTGTTTTTAATTTTGACTCTTGCACTTGATTTTTGTACTACTTTATTCGCGCTTTCCAGTTAGAAATTGTTAGTTCAAGTTATTTTAAATTTGTATTTTTGCCTTGTTTTATAAAATAAAATATATTTGAGCATAAATAACATAATTTTTTATTTGAAAACCAAACGACTACAAAATAATATAAGCTTTCCGTGGCCAAAAAAGTTTGGGAAACGCTGGTATAGAAGCATGAGGAGCCACAGGGCACATGCTCAATCCTGACAGAACTGCTATTCAAAAGATGGTGATCTCTTGCACAGGAGATACATGTGCACCTACAATGGGCTCTACACTGACTACATCAAAGAACCTTAATTATTCTAATATAAATAATTGGTGTTTTCCCCAACTGTAAATTAAGAGTAATGTGTATCTTGCAGGTTTTGTGATTGATCAACAAGGAAACTGATAGTATGCTCATTTTAGAATTTTTTTGAAGTGGAAAGTCAGTTAGTCTGTTTCCATTCCAAGTAAAGCTTCTATACAAAGTCCCAAACCATCTGTCTGAAGGATGGGCTAAGCAGTTAAATTAAAGACTCCGATGTTACTCCCATAGAATGAATAGCAAGTCAGTCTGTGGGTTTGATGGCTGAGGTTACAAAGGTTTATTATCGATTCTTAAAACAGAGATTGGGGGTAAAAATGCACTTATCTCCGGGTACTCACTGTTGGGCCAAGATGATTTGCCTACCACATAAGGGCAGGGATGGGGGAAGAAAGAACAGACAGACAAGTTATTAAAACACAAATATTACACCAGCAGACTCACCCATTGCATTCAGTCCCATTTCTCCACAACTACTGGTAAATCGGCTTGCCCAAAGTTTTTTACTCACTGAACAGTCCATAGTTTCTTTAAATAGGCAAGCTCCAGCCAAAGTCTTAAGTCCAATATCCTCTTTCCCCAGTGCTGTATCTTCTCAGGCTGAGTTAGAAGTTTTATAGGACCCCAGACTCCTCCTACTCTCCGCATACTTTGCTAATAAGATATTAGTAGCCATGCACCTCCCCCACTGTGTAGGTAGGTGAAACCCTTTGAACCTTGACCGAGATCTAATCCTGAGGTCGAAACAAACTTTCTAAAACCTGCTTTCTGATAAGCCAAGCTTTTCAAAGAGCTTGGCTTTTCCTTTCTTTGGTTCCCGTGTGACAGTTGACTCCATCACACTGTTAAATTGCTTTATGTGGCCAGATTGGTTAGGGATTTGACGTAGCTATGTTATGTACTTCTTTTTTAATTTTATGTGATTGTCACTGAGAAATGAAGAGTTCTGTTTTATGTACTTTTTGAAGAATATTTGTAGAAGCTGCTTATTGTATAAGTAGTGTTGAGTTGTTTTCTTTAGCTCATCAAAAGATTATACTCTTCACTCTTCCTTTTTAGGTATCTGTTTGCATTACAAATCAAAAGAGACTTGGCAGAGGAACGACTAACCTGCAGTGACAACACAGCAGCTCTGATCATCTCTCATCTTCTGCAGTGTTAGTATGTTGGCTATCCTAGCATAAACTGATGTTGCCACTGTTAAACTGAACTAGATCATGTATCAGTGCACACAAAGCATTATCTGCATGTCAATAATTTAAAAAAACCCAAAAAACCCAAACAAACAGACAAACAAAAAACCCGTAAAACAAGTATTTTCTATTTCACAAGTCTAATATTGATAAATTTAATTGGTTAATCTTTAACCTTTTGCATACTGGATGATCACCATGTATTTAACACAATGAGGATTGGCCAATTTTCATGGGGTTGGGAAGGAGGCCACTTTTTGGAGTGTTGTGCTTAAAAGCAATATAGTTTTGGCTGCTGGAAGGTGGGGCTGAGTCAAGACTCTTATCTGTTGTAACTCTCACCTGGCTCTCCTCCCACTGCCAGTAATCTTGCTCATTTTCTGGCCTGCCCTTCTTATCTGCCTTAATTCCTCCCAATGCCAGTTTCCAAATCAACTTCAGGCTACAAGGCAGCATACATATGGAGGGCAGGCAGGAAGTGGAGGGAATTAGAGCAGGAGTCTGGCAACACAAGAAAACAGGTCTGATAGTGAGAATATCGTCCTTCTGGGGAAGGACTTGTTGCTAGGAAGAGTTAGAGAGAAGGGAGAATTGGAAAGGCAGGTGGTGGGCTCCTGTTTGGGAGTGAGGGTGGAGGCTGAATGGACTTGGTTTCTGTTTAGGACCCTCAAGATGCTTGCCCTGAGGGCCCTAAGGCCAAATTTTCAAAGGCATTTAGGTGCCCAAATAGCATTGAAAATCTGGCCCTAAGGATTAAAAGAGACAAGCAAAGACATTTATTTACAAATCTTAAATATAAGACAAAGGGGGGTTACATTCTTCTTTTCTCCCTGCCCACACAAACCAAAAATGTTTAAGAAACACCCCTTCAGACACAATAATAAAATATGACTCCACTTATTGGAAGGCCAAACCTATCTTACATAATGTCCAATGATTTGTGCTATGAAAACTTGCCAAGGATTTTCTAGCACGATCTTGTTTTTTTGAGAGAACTTCAAATCAACATGGAACAGCTGAGTAAGTATCAACATCTGTGGCCACGTTTCAGGAGTGAATCTTAGGATGCTAGAAAAGCAAAGGTGACAAAGGAATATAAATATTTTGGGCTTAATATATTTACAAGATGATCCTGTTTAAAACTTCTTGGTTTTATAGGTCAGCCTAATTTTAAACAAGATACTTTCATGGTATTTTTCATAACTATTTTTTAAAAAATTCTGATGTTTTTATAGCAATCCTTTTTGAAGCTTAAATTGAAATATGTTTATCATGATTCTACAAAACTTCTCTGAGCTTGTCTACACAGAAATTGCATTGGTTTAACTTAAATCAGTTTAAAACCAATTTTAATTAAAAGGTGCAAAGCCCTATGTAGATATTCATCAATTTAAACCTGGTTTAAATCTGTTTAGTTTGCATCTGTAAATTACAGGTGCAAGCTAAACACCAAGTTGCATTTAAACTGCTCTGCAGCTTTGTGTGTAGACCACACTTAAGTCCCAACCATGGCTTCCTAATTCACAGTATTGGAAGGAATTAGTCTGATGAGACTTTTTAGAAATAAAGGTAACTCATTGATTGATAGTTTGTTCCTGTCTCTTATGGAAAAAACCCCATGTGAAAACTTGTAGTTGTGGGAATGCCAATAAATGTCATCGTAAAAACAAATAAGTTAAAGTACTATGTAAACGGTATTTTATAGAAAAGTTAGAATTGAGGATTATTAACTTTATTTTCTTTACTAAAGTATTGTTTCTTTAAATTCTGACATGTTCTATTACTTTTTATCATAGCGGAGATTGGGGATTTTGATGAATCTGGGGATCGTGATCACCTGAAAACAAACCAATACTTGCCAAAGCAGGAAAGAGTACAAGGAAAGATACTGGAGTTTCACAGGAAGCACTTGTAAGTGCAGATTATTGGTGGGCTTTTTGGAAATGTTATAGTATTACAGTATATTGGTGAAACAGTGCAGGGAAATTAGAAAGATAATTGTTTGATCGAGTTCAAATATCATGATGATGGGGGCAGTAAAAGAATCTAGATGCAGGAGCACTGAGTTAGGCCTCATCTACAGCTAAAAAAACCACAGTTTTTAACCCCCCAAAATACTTATTTATGTGTTTAAAAAGTTCTAGCACAGTTTGATCTAATTGTAGTGTAAATAATGCCAAACTGACATGGAACACCTTTCCCCAGGAGACTGAAGTACAGGCCATTTACAATTTTACACATGCTTGCTTCTTTATATAGATGGCATAAGTTAAATGCTGTTGGTAGGTGAAAGCAAAACCACAATAATGGCATCAATGTATACGCTAAACCTTGCCAAATACAGTAGACTACAGCAACCTCATTAGCAGGGCTGGCTCTGGCTTTTTCGCTGCCCCAGGCAAA
>NW_020665188.1:5359030-5394095 GCF_002925995.2 Terrapene triunguis | reverse complement strand
AAGAGGATAAATGGACACAAGTCAGATATCAGGAATGGCAATATACAAAAACCTGTTGGAGAACACTTCAACCTCCCTGGCCACACAATAGCAGATGTAAAGGTAGCCATCTTACAGCAAAAAAACTTCAGGACCAGACTCCAAAGAGAAACTGCTGAGCTCCAGTTCATTTGCAAATTTGACACCATCAGATCAGGATTAAACAAAGACTGTGAATGGCTATCCAACTACAGAAGCAGTTTCTCCTCCCTTGGTGTTCACACCTCAACTGCTAGCAGAGCACCTCACCCTCCCTGATTGAACTAACCTCGTTATCTCCATACTGATTTATACCTGCCTCTGGAAATTTCCATTACTTGCGTCTGATGAAGTGGGCATTCACCCACGAAAGCTTATGCTCCAATACTTCTGTTAGTCTTAAAGGTGCCACAGGACCCTCTGTTGAGAAAGTACAGAGTACAGAAATCTGGTGCTACATATCATGGGATCTTTAAAAAAGTATTTTTGAAGTAAACAGCACATCCAATTGCAAATACATTTTTATCACAACTTTAAGATTAATATAAATACAGAATAGTCAGGAACTGTAAAAATTAATGTTCTCTAGAAATAACTCACTCACATTGCACATACTGTATAATAAAGTATATATTTAACACTCTGATTCAGCACATCTTACCTGTGGTCTATGTGTTTGCAAAATGAAGTACTTTGAGAAGCAAATAGTGGGAAATGAGGGCATAGGGCATGAAAGGAGGTTCATAAACAGCGTTCTCTTACAAAATGGCACATCGAATTTTAAACACATATTAAGACCAGTGGTTCTCTAACTTTAATGTTAAAGTTTAATAAGTAATCAAGAATATAATATACATGCAACATGAGTGAATTAACTTTACTCCGAGAACCACAACATTACCTGATGCTTTTTGGTTGGAACTTGGTCTGCTGAACCTTCTGAGCACAGGGCTGTTATGACCTTTGTTGATAAGAAAATTCAGTCTGTGTCACTGTTTTTAACCCCTATAATTCAGGTTTGAGAGGTGATATGTTAATGCATGAGAAAAAAGACTTTAGGGATCAAACTGGTTGTGAAATGGATTAGATTACCTAATAGGTCATTCTCATCTCTAATTTGATGATTCCATGCATATTGAGTGTCTGTTACTTTGGATGCTGTTATCAGCTGTACAGATGTGCATTTAAACAATTTTGATATGAAAAATATAAATGAAACATTACTTCAGTATTTGCAGTCTTCATTAGGTATTCCTTGGAAATTCCAGGGAAATTCAGGGATTAGTGCGGATACTGATCTAACATCAATATGTTATTTAGGAGCGTGTCTATATGACAACAGCAATGTGGGGTGTGAATCTACCTTGCATTAGCCTGCAGCCAGACAGTCTGTGTGACCCCTGATGACTTGCATTAATAGTTTGTTAATGTGCTTTGATCTAGTCCTCTTTGAAATGGGACTAGATCAAAGTGCATTAATGAACTGTTAGTGCATGTTAGCAGGGTCCACATGGACAGTGATAGGCTAGTGTGGGATAGATTTGCACCCTAGCTTGGTGCAACTAATTGTGCAGGCAAGCTCTAAACTAAAACTGGAAAGCTTTTGAGGGCAGCAGCTATATGTAGGACTGCAATGCAGCCTGAAACATCAGTACAGTAGTCAATTGTTTATTTTGATATAAAGTTCCGTTTATTTTGTACTGTCACCACACTTCTGTTTTTCAATTTGCTGTAGACATTTCTACTGACAAAACTTACTTGCATTGTAGAAGTTGTTGGGATGACATTAGTGCAACCTATTTTAATTAAATGCCTTAATTTGATGGATTCACTTCCAGAATTATTTTCTGAAAGTTTCATCAAATAAGGTTGAGCTATTTTAAAGCATAGGAGTTTAAAAATAGTTCTTCTAGTAAGAAAACAATGTGCCTTTTATTGGAGAGCTCTAGCACCTTGGGCGAAGGTGATGGAATTTAGCAGGAATATAGTCCCTGGGTTGTAGATATATCTTTCATTGGGTTAATGAAAATTGGGCTAATGAAATTTAATTTAGCCAAATTGTAAGGATTTAATAAAATGTAATATGCGCATTCACACTGGATTACATTAAACAATAAAACATGCCATTCCTTATCATTACATTGGTGCAGCACATGGTGTGTGTGCAGTACAAGTTGAAAACTGCTACTGATTCAGCACTGTCTCGAGATTTCATTGCATGTGTTTGGATAACAAATAGTGAAATTTTGGTTTTCATAGGTATGGTTATGGAATATGATTTGTGAAGGAGTATGTTGAAGGAAGCAGGGCTCTTAAGGAGTCCTACCTACTTCTGTATGATACATAAAGGTATATGTAGAATGAGAAAATGGTTTGTTTTTTATTCCTATCCTATCTCCTAGAACTGGAAGGGACCTTGAAAGGTCATCGAGTCCAGCCCCCTGCCTTCACTAGCAGGACCAAGTACTGATTTTGCCCCAGATCCCTAAGTGGCCCCTCAAGGACTGAACTCACAACCCTGGGTTTAGCAGGCCAATGCTCAAACCACTGAGCTATTATTGATTGCACATATTGCACAGAGCAAAGCATTCTACTGCTGTATAGCAAATAAATGAATATTATGGAATTTCTTTTCTGTATTTTTCTTTTTTAAAATGTAAGAAATTTTGTTTTAAAAAAGTCCCTACTTTTAAAAGAATGTTAATGTTGCAAAATGAAACAGTCAAATTAGGAAATGACAAAATTAAGGTTACTTGTGCAATTTTGGTTAGAAATTTTAAATCTCCATCCTTTCCTGGAAAATGTTTGTGTAATAGATGTAATCTGGAAGCATTTGCACATCTAAAAATAAGAGTGACAGCCTTCCATTTCCTTTCCCTTATCTCATTGGTGTTGGGGATCCTTCATCTTTTTAGTCTGATTTGTGAAGTTTCCACATTTTCCCGCAGTTTACACACATCTCATCATTTTCCTTTGAAGGAGTGAGACCTGAATAGACAACTGAACTCTGGTCTCCTTTATGGCAGCACACAGCACTAGCCTTCTTTTCTGTTCTCTTGATTTCTCTTTTCACCTTTGTCCTTCATTTTTATTCCCCTCCTTTTTCCTCCTTCTCAGCTTCTCTTATTTTTAGTGTTTCAATATGAGAGGTGATTTGTTCTTCCGTGACACTGACTTTTGAATTAGCTTTTCTGGTGGCAACACTTCTGGTCTGACAAGGAAGAATGAACTGTTACTGACAGGATGGAGTGTCTCCAGGTTTCTTGGCTTTCCTCTACCGCTACATATTATTTCCTTTCTCAGTTTCAAGTCTCCTGCATTTGCAGCTTCTGCTCTGCCTTTACTTGCCTGGCCCTATTCTGAGTACTACATTTCTCTGCAGTATATCCAATAGGCAATTTCAGTTTGTCTTTATATAACTTAATATACCACAAGGTTCTATTCAGTATGTGGATGTGAAAGTCAGAGCATGTTGTGTACACCTACTTGGATAATGCTTAATTTCTTCAGGCTGATATTGTGTGATATTGTCCATGACTAGGACTGCTAAGTACTATGGTAATACAAATAATTAATACATGAGTTCACCCCAGCTGATAAAACCAGTAGAATAATACAATGCAACATGAAATCGAAGCAGTGATTCCAACAGCAGTTCTATATTAAAAGGAAAATAAATGTTTTCACCGTGATAGAATTTTAAAGCTTATATTGTGCTTCTTAAAATGAGTGATTAATTTTTTGTGTGTAAAATATGGCTTCTACATTTAATCTTTCAGATCTGTTTACTCAGTGCCAAAATAGTCTATTAATGGTACAGCTCTGTAGATGTGTACCTCTGCAAGATCCAAAGTTGACCACTTTATATTCTAGTATACCTAAAGACCCCAAATAGGGATTAGACTTCTCTTGTACTAGGCATTATACAAACAACACAAGGCCAGTTCCTGCCTCAGAGAGTTCACAATTTAGGATTTAAACAATACACAATAAGTGAATATATCAGTTTTGTGGCTGGAGGGTGGGAAGAGAACAAGGTGACAGCAGAAGAGCCACAGTGATCTTGGTCTCGAGTGGTCATCAGGCTCACCAGTACCTGACCCTTGTAACACAGTTATCTTGTGCTAAAGCCAGCCTCATCGAGGTATCTTGGGAATAGGTTGTGAATATAGATCCTTGTGCAGAATCTGAAATTCTACTTTTCTCACCAATGCAATTTCTAAATATGCAATGCTTTTGCCTCTTCAAGCCATAAAATCTAAATTAATTGTAGGTTTAAAAAACTATATAAAGTGGAGGACACTTATCAGTATCTGGGTTAGAGTTTGATCTTCCCTATTACTGTATGGATGTTGTGATAATAAATATTGTCTACATATGGATCCAGCTGTAAGGAAACCTTGCATTGAGACCTTCTGTACTGAAGTCAGTTCTTGTTGGAAAATACCTTTAATTGGCAGGTTGTCATCCATTGACTTGGGGAAGCCTAAGTAGATTTATCTACTTAATGGATGAACAAAATTAGACCAGATTGTTTTCAGACCAGTCTGTGCAGATTAGTCTACAGCAAACATCTGAGGATAATTACTTTGAAACTGCTTCTCATTTATAAATGTTTTCTGTGCAGTATGAGCTGCTTGGCTTCATTCCTAGTATTCCCCACTTTAGAAAGTTCCTTCTATTGTAGGTTTAGGCAGTTTTTTAAAAATTCTATTCTTTCTGACAGGTATTATGCTCTTAACTTTATTAGATAAATTTGAATAGTTAACCTCTGGCGGTTTTTATATGTAATAAAATAGTACTCAAGTTACTCACCTGAATTTGTGCCTAGAAGTTTTATTGGACATATTCCAAATTCTCCAGCAACCATGTTGTACTACATTTCTGTAATTTTATTTTTTACATAAAGCCCTAACATCCTCTTTCTGAGATTGTGGCATTACACCAGGAATGAGTTTGGCTCGTTGTGTTATACACTCTGTGCTTGAAGTTGTGTAATGTGTGAATTTATGGCCAAAATTTATATTTCCAACCTTTTATTACTTATCCCACAGAGATGCAACTTAGGCCTTATCTGCTCACAAAAGTCATACTGTTGTAATTATACTTTGTATATAAAGTTTATTTGGCTACATCATACTCAAATTTGATGAAAAACACAATATAGACTACATCTTTGAAAATATTGAACTCCATTTGAACCCCTGAAATTTTTGTAATTGGGGGAAAAAATCTTTTCTGTCTTTGCCGTTGTGAAGATCAATATTTTTTCAAAGTTAATACAGAATAAAAGCAGGTTTCAGAGTGGTAGCCATGTTAGTCTATATCAGCAAAAACAACGAGGAGTACTAGTGGCACCTTAGAGACTAACAAATTTATTATGCTAATTTCCCCCTACTGTTATTCACACCTTCTTGTCAACTGTTTGAAATGGGCCACCCTGATTACCACTACAAAAGTGATTTTTTTCATCCTGTTGATAATAGCCCACTTTAATTGAATTGTCTCGACCCCCCACTTGGTAAAGTAACTCTTATCTTTTCATGTACTGTTATATATATCTTCCTACTGTATTTTCCACTCCATGGATCTGATGAAGTGGGTTTTAGCCCACAAAAGCTTATACCCAAATAAATTGTTAGTCTCTAAGGTTATAGATTCATAGATAGATTCATAGATTCTAGGACTGGAAGGGACCTCGAGAGGTCATCGAGTCCAGTCCCCTGCCCGCATGGCAGGACCAAATACTGTCTAGACCATCCCTGATAGACATTTATCTAACCTACTCTTAAATATCTCCAGAGATGGAGATTCCACAACCTCCCTAGGCAATTTATTCCAGTGTTTAACCACCCTGACAGTTAGGAACTTTTTCCTAATGTCCAACCTAGACCTCCCTTGCTGCAGTTTAAGCCCATTGCTTCTTGTTCTATCCTCAGAGGCTAAGGTGAACAAGTTTTCTCCCTCCTCCTTATGACACCCTTTTAGATACCTGAAAACTGCTATCATGTCCCCTCTCAGTCTTCTCTTTTCCAAACTAAACAAACCCAATTCTTTCAGCCTTGCTTCATAGGTCATGTTCTCAAGACCTTTAATCATTCTTGTTGCTCTTCTCTGGACCCTTTCCAATTTCTCCACATCTTTCTTGAAATGCGGTGCCCAGAACTGGACACAATACTCCAGCTGAGGCCTAACCAGAGCAGAGTAGAGCGGAAGAATGACTTCTTGTGTCTTGCTCACAACACACCTGTTAATACATCCCAGAATCACGTTTGCTTTTTTTGCAACAGCATCACACTGTTGACTCATATTTAGCTTGTGGTCCACTATAACCCCTAGATCCCTTTCTGCCGTACTCCTTCCTAGACAGTCTCTTCCCATTCTGTATGTGTGAAACTGATTTTTTCTTCCTAAGTGGAGCACTTTGCATTTGTCTTTGTTAAACTTCATCCTGTTTAACTCAGACCATTTCTCCAATTTGTCCAGATCATTTTGAATTATGACCCTGTCCTCCAAAGCAGTTGCAATCCCCCCCAGTTTGGTATCATCCGCAAACTTAATAATCGTACTTTCTATACCAATATCTAAGTCGTTAATGAAGATATTGAACAGAGCCGGTCCCAAAACAGACCCCTGCGGAACCCCACTCGTTATGCCTTTCCAGCAGGATTGGGAACCATTAATAACAACTCTCTGAGTACGGTTATCCAGCCAGTTATGCACCCACCTTATAGTAGCCCCATCTAAATTGTATTTGCCTAGTTTGTCGATAAGAATATCATGCGAGACCGTATCAAATGCCTTACTAAAGTCTAGGTATACCACATCCACAGCTTCTCCCTTATCCACAAGACTCGTTATCCTATCGAAGAAAGCTATCAGATTGGTTTGACATGATTTGTTCTTTACAAATCCATGCTGGCTGTTCCCTATCACCTTACCACCTTCCAAGTGTTTGCAGATGATTTCCTTAATTACTTGCTCCATTATCTTCCCTGGCACAGAAGTTAAACTAACTGGTCTGTAGTTTCCTGGGTTGTTTTTATTTCCCTTTTTATAGATGGGCACTATATTTGCCCTTTTCCAGTCTTCTGGAATCTCTCCCGTCTCCCATGATTTTCCAAAGATAATAGCTAGAGGCTCAGATACCTCCTCTATTAGCTCCTTGAGTATTCTAGGATGCATTTCATCAGGCCCTGGTGACTTGCAGGCATCTAACTTTTCTAAGTGATTTTTAACTTGTTCTTTTTTTATTTTATCTGCTAAACCTACCCCCTTCCCATTAGCATTCACTAGGATAGGCATTCCTTCAGACTTCTCGGTGAAGACCAAAACAAAGAAGTCATTAAGCATCTCTGCCATTTCCAAGTTTCCTGTTACTGTTTCTCCCTCTTCACTAAGCAGTGGGCCTACCCTGTCTTTGGTCTTCCTCTTGCTTCTAATGTATTGATAAAAAGTCTTCTTGTTCCCCTTTATTCCCTTAGCTAGTTTGAGCTCATTTTGTGCCTTTGCCTTTCTAATCTTGCCCCTGCATTCCTGTGTTGTTTGCCTATATTCATCCTTTGTAATCTGTCCTAGTTTCCATTTTTTATATGACTCCTTTTTATTTTTTAGATCATGCAAGATCTCGTGGTTAAGCCAAGGTGGTCTTTTGCCACATTTTCTATCTTTCCTAACCAGCGGAATAGCTTGCTTTTGGGCCCTTAATAGTGTCCCTTTGAAAAACTGCCAGCTCTCCTCAGTTGTTTTTCCCCTCAGTCTTGATTCCCATGGGACCTTACCTATCAGCTCTCTGAGCTTAACAAAATCCGCCTTCCTGAAATCCATTGTCTCTATTTTGCTGTTCTCCCTTCTACCCTTCCTTAGAATTGCAAACTCTATGATTTCATGATCACTTTCACCCAAGCTGCCTTCTACTTTCAAATTCTCAACGAGTTCCTCCCTATTTGTTAAAATCAAGTCTAGAACAGCTTCACCCCTAGTAGCTTTTTCAACCTTCTGAAATAAAAAGTTGTCTGCAATGCAGTCCAAGAATTTGTTGGATAGTCTGTGCCCCGCTGTGTTATTTTCCCAACATATATCCGGATAGTTGAAGTCCCCCATCACCACCAAATCTTGGGCTTTGGATGATTTTGTTAGTTGCTTAAAAAAAGCCTCATCCACCTCTTCCACCTGGTTAGGTGGCCTGTAGTAGACTCCTAGCATGACATCACCCTTGTTTTTTACCCCTTTTAGCCTAACCCAGAGACTCTCAACACTTCCGTCTCCTATGTCCATCTCTACCTCAGTCCAAGTGTGTACATTTTTAATATATAAGGCAACACCTCCTCCCTTTTTCCCCTGTCTATCCTTCCTGAGCAAACTGTATCCATCCACACCAACATTCCAATCATGTGTATTATCCCACCAAGTTTCAGTGATGCCAACAATGTCATAGTTGTATTTATTTATTAGCACTTCCAGTTCTTCCTGCTTATTACCCATACTTCTCGCATTTGTATATAGGCATCTAAGATACTGGTTTGATCTTTCCTCCCGGTTTTGTCCTGACCCTCCTTTCTCTCTGCCAATATAGCCCACACTCCCTCTCGTCTCCGACCCATCTCCCAGGTCTCCATGTTCCCCACTTACCTGCGGGCTTTGCTCACCTGTCCCCGTCGAACCTAGTTTAAAGCCCTCCTCACTAGGTTAGCCAGTCTGTGTCCAAATAGGGTCTTTCCCCTCCTCGAAAGGTGAACACCATCTCTGCCTAGCAGTCCTTCCTCAAATAGCATCCCGTGGTCTAGGAACCCAAAGCCCTCCTGGCGACACCATCTTCGCAGCCAGGCATTCACCTCCATGATGCATCTGTCTCTGCCCGGGCCCCTACCTTTGACAGGAAGAATCGAAGAGAATACCACCTGCGCTCCAAACTCCTTCACCCGTACTCCCAGAGCCCTGTAGTCACTCTTGATCCGCTCAGTGTCACACCGCGCAGTATCATTTGTGCCCACATGGATGAGTAGCATGGGGTAGTAGTCAGAGGGCTGGATAATCCTCGACAATGCCTCCGTAACGTCTCGGATACGGGCTCCCGGCAGGCAGCATACCTCCCGAGATGAAATGTCAGGGCGACAGATGGGCGCCTCCGTCCCCCTCAGCAGAGAGTCTCCGACCACCACTACCCTACGTTTCCTATTCGCAGTGGTGGCAGCAGACCTCCCAGCCTTAGGGGTACGAGGCTTCTCCTCCTTTACTGTAGGGGGTGATGCCTTCTTTCCTGTATCAAGAAGAGCATAACGGTTACCTATTACCACAGCGGGAGGGTTCGGAGCAGGGGTGGAGCACTGCCTGCTGCCAGAAGTAACCAGCTGCCAGTGTCCACCCTGAGCCATCTCCTCCTCCACCAGTGGTGTATCAGCAGTCCTGTGTCCTGGGACAGCTACCTCAGCTGTCTCCACATGGACACTGTCCAGGAATTGCTCGTGGATTCGGATGCTTCTCAACCTAGCCACCTCCTCCTGTAGCTCTCCCACCTGCTGCCTGAGAGATTCCACCAGCAGGCACCTTTCACATTGGATGGTCCCCTCAGCCTGGATATCAGTAAGTGGAAATTGCAAGTTACAGTCTCTGCAAAACCACACCAGGATCTGGGTAGAAGCATCCATGCTCAGGCGCTCTGTCTGGCTACAGGCGCAGGTGGAGGAGACAGAAGCAGTGCTGGCACAGGTGTTGCGGGTCTTCCTAACCATCGTAAGCCTCCCTCTGTCAAACTCCCGTCTGCAGCCCCCTGTCCGCTGAAAGGGTTGTTTAAGCAAGAAGTTTAAAGTTTTAAGGGGAATAAAGGGAAAACAGATAGAACCGGCAAGGGACCCTCGCCCCTTCCCACTCCCCTTCCAAACTCCCTTGCGAAACTCCCTGTTAGCAGCCCCTGGTCGCAAACGCTCCCTGGTCGCTTGTGCGCTGCTTTATAAAGCCCTGGCCTGTATGAATGCCCCGCCCACTGAGTAAGGCTCAGCCAATTACCAGAGGCTTCCTGGTTTCAAACCTTCCTTTGAAGCTCACAGCTTCCAACTGTCAGCCACAGCACACGGTCCTTCAAACAACCAAACAAACAAACAGACTGCCAAACACAAGCTCAGCACACAGCAAGTAACCCCCAAACACAAACAAACACACACTGCAGACAGTCACTTACCCCAAAAGGGTGCTGTATTGCTCCTCCTTCACCTGGAGAACTCCCTTGCGAAACTCCCTGTTAGCAGCCCCTGTTCGCAAACAGGTGCCACAAGTACTCGCTGTTCTTACAGAATAAAGCAGTAGAAACCATACTGAATGTTTTAACCACCTTGTACTCACCCAGAACCTGTGTGGCACAATGATTTTCCAGTATGTAACCACTTGCAAGAGTCAGAGAATCATGATTCCTGCAGTACTTTTTCATATTTAAAAGGATTGCATTCTGAATGTGTTCTGTGGTTGTACCGGTATTAATTTTAAAGATGGTCCATGCATGCAGTTAAGAGGTCCCTATTTCCATAAATTCTACTTTAATTATTAATAATTCATCTGAACATGTTCAACAGAAAAACATTACTTTTTAGAAATAGAACAAAGATGTCTGGTCTTAATGGTAACTCTATAAACTGTTAGGAGTAGGCATCTAAAAAAAAAAAGGCTAGAAGAAGGAAAGGGTATTGCAGGAAAATATTATTCATTTATTTAATGCTCATGTTACACTTGGTACAGGATAGTATACAAAAATAGACAGAACATACCCTAAATAGCATATAGTCTATTCTAACTAATTGAATATCTATTATGGGGGGAGAGCTGTTCCCTGGGTAAATTTTTTTCTAAAAGCATGTTTTAACATGGCATACATAAATACAGCCTGTGTTGGGGCTAGTCAGTTCTAAGCAAAAATCGCTGAGTTCCTTTATTTTTCCCAGCTCGCTACCCTTCCTCCATCATCCAGTTTCCTTCCATTAAACTGTTGTATGAAAAATTCCATTTGTTGCCTTTCTTGTATGCAGTGCACTAATGTAGATGGCAAAAACAGCACTTGATCAGAAATAGTGCTATAGTAATCATTGTGGGATCTTTTGGTATAGTGTTATGTTGCCGAACCTCTAAATTTTGAGGTTGCCTTTGTCAGACAGTTACACCAAACTCCTATTATAATCAGACCCTTGTGTATTCTGCAGCACTGTGGGACTAAATTGTGTGGCAAGAACTCCTAAATTCCATGGCAATGTTCTTTTTATTCTGGCTTTGTGAAATATCCTTAATTCCTATCTCCATGAGGGTTGTCACCCTCAAACTCTCAAACTATGATTTACAGTTGAAAACACTAATTTGATGTAAATTTGGCGGTCATTATTTTTAGCAAAGGTTACTCTTGAAGATCCTGTTCACTGTTTTCTGGGCAGTCCACATCTATGGGTCTCAGCAGTTAAAATGTTGTCCAGGTGGCCTTGCTCAATAGCTCCTTACCTCAGTATGTATCATGGAAATGGGGAGCTTGAAGCCAACTTCAGTATCTCATCTTCTCTGCTCCCGGGGTATTGTCTATCTATTGTGGTGGTCATCCTGGCAAGCTCAGGTGGACAGTCTACACTTCAGGTTCCACCCACTCCCTGGCAACAAGCTAGATTTGACTTGTTTTCCTGAGGCCCTGCTGCTGTGCTCTATGGAAGGGTACGCTGAAATCCAGCTGACTCCTCCGGTGGGGAAAGATGGAAAACGAGAAGGTGCAGGCATGTTTTGGCAGTGCAGGAAGATGGGAGGCAATGCCATGGCAAAAAATGTGCTGAATTCTGTGACTGCAGCATCTTGAAGTCTGGTGGCAAGTCACACCTCTCTGAACTATTATTTCAGGCTCTCTGCAAACTCAAAAAGTTTGCAAACTCCATTGTTTTTCACCATTATCTAAGCAACTGTAAGGGGTATAAATGTGATATTTTTAAAAAAGAGACCTAGGGTTTTGGATTACAGTTCTGTGGCAGTGGGTAAATTCTATGACCATAGAATCATAGAATGCATAGGGCCTGATTATATTAGGTTTTCCTAGATTTTTTTTATTTAAATGAAGTGCATATGCTTCGAATGTACTGTATACTTAATTTCATACAATGTTATCTGGATAATTCTAATCTGATTTTATAATCCCATTTTAGATTGTCCTGTATTGTTGCAACGTTTGCTATGTTTCTGTCATGCTGTTATGCAATATTCTCAATTTCCCCCTTGTTTTCTGGATATATCGATGTATTCCTAAGCAAGAAATCAAACTGAACAGGATTCCTGTTTGGACAGTGATCTGTTGACCTCCTGGGTTTTGAATCAGATAACCTTCATACCAGTTTTCATTTGCTTCTCTGTATCGGTTTCCCCCAGATATATTTTGTTAGTCAAATTACAAAGGTAGCAGTAATACTTTCATGGAGTGAAATTGTCTGTAAATTAGGCAGAAAATTATTGCTTAGTTCTGGACATATAGATTAATTACTTTGGACCCTTTGAAAGTATTATAAAATCAGGTTGTTTTTAATATTCTCTATTTTTATGCTTCTATTCCTTATTGGAGGGGCCAAACTCCTGCTGAGTCAGATTTCCAGGTGCTTGAAATTGCTCGGAAACTGGAGATGTATGGCGTTCGATTTCACCTTGCATCTGACCGTGAGGGGTCGAAAATTAGCCTGGCTGTTTCACACATGGGCGTACTAGTATTCCAGGTAGGTTGGAGAAATAATACCAGATACGTACATCTTCCTTTTGATTATAATTCCTTAAGTAACTGTCAGTCACTTTAATCTACAAATCTCTTCTGACTTTTTTTAATAGCTGACCTTATATCACAGAATCATAGGGTCAGAAGGGACCACAAGGGTCATCCTGTCTAACCTTCTGCCAAGATGCAGAATTTGTTATTGCTAAACCATCCAAGACAGATGGCTATCCAGCCTCCTTTTGAAAACTTCCAGTGAAGGAGCTTCTACAACTTCCCTTGGCAGTCTGTTCCATTGTTCAACTGTTCTTACAGTTAGGAAGTTTTCTCTGAGATTTAATCTAAATCTGCTATACTGTAGTTTGAACCCATTGCCTCTTGTGCTGCCCTCTGTGGCAAGAGAGAACCACCTTTCTCCATCTTTTATTATGGCAGCTTTTCAAGTATTTGAAGACCGCTATCATGTCCCCCCTTAATCTCCTCTTTTTCCAAATTAAACATACCCAGTTCCTTCAGCATTTGCTCATATGGCCCTATGGGTGCTCCACTGTAGGTGAGTCTTCGTCCCTGTGCTGCTGATTAGAGAACTTTGGTAGCTGTGTCCGTTGGGCCCACACATGCATTGTCTCTCTTCATGCTGCACCACTGGCTAGACAGAGTGTGCGGGCTAACCATTTACAAACTTAACGACTTTATTGACAAACTGGCCAAGGGACATCGGCAATACTTTAAAGCCATCATAGAAGAGGGACAGTTAGTAGCAAAAACATCACTACAATCGGCCCTCGATGCCACCAACACGGCAGGTAGGTCCATCTCCACAGCGATGGTGATGCAACGAGCATCATGGCTCCACTTATCAGGATTCCCGAAAGAGGTGCAGTCCATAGTGGAAAATCTTCCTTTTGAGGGTACGAAGCTCTTTGCCAAAAAGACCAATGCCTCCCTTCATACCCTGAAGGATTCCAGGGCTACCCTGAGGTTGCTGGGAATCTGTACACTGGGGTAAAAGAGGTGTTTTAGTCCCCAGTCTCAACACAGACCATATGTGGCTCAATATTAACCTCAGCACCATTAAGAACCACAGAGAAAGAAAGGGAAATTCCTGAAGCACAAACTGTCTGGTCTGCAAACCTTGTCCCAACCACCTGCATATAAATACCCCTTTTGACAGGCAGATTGAGGCGCCGCGAGACCACTTTCCACAACTGACGCAACCATCCATGGCCAGATCTGGGGTGGGTGGCGACTGGGCTAGAGGGATCCCAGCCCACCCAACTCCACCAGGTCCCAGCCCAGGGCCCTGTCAGTGGTGAGTGTGTTCACCACCCAGTCAGCGGGGATCCTACCGCAACACACTGACCTTACATGGGTGGGAGATACCACTCATTCCGCCTCCTTGGGCCACTTCCTACTGTGTTTCCTGAAGCTGTGTATTGTGGGGTCTCCGGGTTCCCTGGTGTGGGTAGCTCCCTGGAATTCTGACTCCTGCCAATCGGGTGTAGGTAGCACGTCTCTGGTGTAGTTCCTGGGATCTCTGGCTCTCGCAGTTAGAGGCTGTAGCGACTCCTGGCCTGGAGCCTCCACCAGTCGTGATTCCTCCTCAGTGACTAGCCCAGACTGAGCTGAGCTGAGCTGCTCATCTTTATAGTAGCACAGCAGTTGGCGCATGCTCAGCACGGTCCGAGGGGCGGGACTTCCTCCGCCCATAGTGTGGGATTAAACCTTTCTCTCCTAGTGCGGGGTATGCACACCCTGTCACAGCGCCATACAGGCAAAAGTCCTCCTACCTCAGCATAGGTTCCTATCCCTGGCTTCACTCCTAAACACCATTCAGTACAGTCCACAGATACTGCCCTGACTCTGCCTCCAACTCTTTGGACACATGGCAGCAGGCATTGTGGTGATACCACACGCCAAATTCCACATGTGATGCCTCCAATTATGGTTTAGTTCAGTTTACAGACCAAACAGGGACAGGCTGGACAAACCTGTCACTACCCACCAGGCTCAAAAATTCCTTAAACTGGTGGAAGGACCCAACCAATGTGTGCAAAAGGATCCCCTTCTCATACGTGTCACCATCATTCTTTCTTACCACCAACTCACCACTCATAGGGTGGGGAGCACATTTAAATGGCCTAATGACACAAGGCAAATGGTCACATACGGAGATGTCTCTACACTTCAATCTCCTCAAACTGAGCGGTCAGGAATGCCTGCGCCTATTTTCTTCTGCTGATCGCAGGATCACATGCAAAGATCCTAACAGACAACATAGCCTGCATGTATTACATCAAGCGTCGCCGGGGGCCAGGTCGCCCTCCATATGCATGGAGGCTGTGAGACTATAGAACTCGTGCATCTCTCACAACATCACATTATCCCGTGGCTTACCTCCCGGGCACGCAGAACTCGATAGTGGACAACCTCAGTTGCAAATTCCCACAAAATAATGAGTGGGAGATGCACTCATCAGTACTGTACAACCTGTTCACACGATGGGGAACACCATCCATAGACTTGTTCGCCATTCACCAGAACAAGAAGTGTTGATGCTACTGCTCCAGGGTGGAGATGGGACAGCAGTCTCTGGGCGATGCTCTTCTTCTCCCCTGGGACAAGGACCACCTTTCCACCTTTCCTCAGTTTCCTCTTCTGCTGAAGCTCCTGTTAAAAATAAACAGGGATGGAGCTCACGTCATCCTGATTGCTCCTACTTGGCTGAAGCAGACCTGGTATCTTTACCTGATACAGCTTGTGATGTGCCCACTGATCTCTCTCCCGACCTATCTGCACCTCCTTTCGCAGGCTCCTGCTTGGTTCCAGCACCTAGAAAGTTCATGCTCAAAGGAAGTAGAGGAGGTTCTATTTACACAGTAGAAAGTCCACCACACAATGTACTTACTGTCAGAAATGGTCCAGGTTTCAGATTTGGTTCATTTCCCAACAAATCTCTCCAACGTCATTAACTCTTCCACATATTCTAGTCCTATGTTCTGACCCTTAAAAAGTCAGGATTATTCCTAAGCTCTCTTAGGGTCCATCTATCAGTTATTACAGCCTTTTATTGGTGCTGTCGCACCCAACCACTAAAAGATTCCTTAAGGGTGGTATCAACCTCGTCCCTTAACCTCGATTCCCTAAACCTGATTCTGAAAGTGCTGACTAGGCCCCCCCCTTTGAACCAATGGCCACCTGTTCGCTAACATACCTATCAGTGAAAACGGCCTTCCTAATAGCAATTATCTCAGCCAGAAGGGTAGGAGAGAGAGCAGCTCTGATGGCGTATCTCCCTTACACAGTATTCTTTCCAGACAAGGTTATACTCAGGCTACATCCAAAATTCATCCCTAGGGTAACCTCCCTGTTTCACATGAATCAATCAATTCACTTTCCAGTCTTCTACACCAAGCCTCACCAAGACAATAGGGAGGTTATACTACATACCCTAGATGTCAGGAGAGCCATGGCCTTCTACCTTGATAGGACAAAGGCCTTCAGGAAGTCCCCATGACTTTTCACCTCTGTGGTGGAAAGATCCAAGGGCTCAGCAATATCAGCCCAAAGACTCTCTTAAGTGAGTCTTGAATTGCATCAGACAGTGCTACCAAATTCTTAACGTGATCTCCTCCCTCCCCACCCCCGAATCTGTTTACATTCCACAAGATTGATCTCCTCATCTGTTGCCTTCTTCAAGGATGTCCCATCACAGAGATCTGCAGAGTGGGGACATGGGCTTCAGTCCACACTTTCGCAGAACACTATGCGATCACTGGGGACTCCACCTCCGATGCCATCTTCGCCTTCACAGTACTGTCATCTGTAACTAACCCAACTTCGAAGTCCCAGCCCTCCAAAAGGGGTACTGCTCGGGAGTCACCTAAAGTGGAGCACCCATAGGAATGCTACTCCAAAGAAGAAGTTACTCACCTTGTACAGTAACAATGGTTCTTCAAGATGTGTCCCCCTATGGGTGCTCCACAACGTGCTCTCCTCCCCTCTAGTTCTGAGTTCTCGTTTATGACTCTGTGGTAGAGAAGGCACTGAGGACGATTAGCCTGTGTGCGCTGGCTAGCCTCGTGACACAGCACGAGGAGAGACAGTACATGTGCGGGCCCAATGGGCACTGCTACTTAAGTTCTCCGATCAGCAGTGCAGGGACTTAGACACACCTATGGTGGAGCACTCATAGGGGGACACATCTCGAAGAACCATCGTTACTGCACAAGATGAGTAACTTCTGCAGATATTGATGACACCTGGGAAACTCAACCCAAGTGAGCAGTTAAATTGGATTTTGTAGAGCTACCCTTGGGTAGAATGAACAACGGAAAGTTTACAAAAAAACAAAAATACCTATCTAAAACTTGTATATACCACAAAGTACCCGATATTGTCCTTCAATATCTGCTTGAAGACCCTATGTTTTCTATTAATCTATGAATGATATTGCAAAGCAGATAAAGACTGATCAAAGGAATAAATTGAAAATAGATTTGAATACAATGAATTGTGTGGGCAAGGAGGGACATTTGTTACTGTTCAAGATACAACTTGACTGTAAACATTTCTTGCTAGCCATAAATAATTTTGTTTTTCATTTAGGGTACCACAAAAATCAACACCTTCAACTGGTCTAAGGTCCGTAAATTAAGCTTCAAGAGAAAAAGGTTTCTTATCAAGCTACACCCAGAAGTCCATGTAAGTCTAGCCATACCTATAGCCATGGCACTGTTTGAAACAAGTCTTCTAAATGTTAGTAGAAATACTTAAGTCTATAATTTTGTAAAGCAAGTGGATTTTTTTTAAATGCCCTAAAGGATACTTTTTGGCTTCATCCTTCAGTTATTGTAGTAAAGGTCTCCCCCACCTCCTCAATGTCCCTACCTTGCTCTTCTAAGGCTTTCCACTTCCTATATCTGTCTTGGCCCTCATTAGACATAAGCATGTGTATTTTAAAATATCAAATAGTAACGACAGTTATGAGTAAATTGTTCAGTATGTAATTCCTGTGTATTTTCTTTTTAATAGGAATGTTGCTTATAGTACTGGTGTTTCATATGTAAATTTGCCTCAGCTAAAACTAGTATTTTGGGGCCATATGCTCCCTTTGCTGCATGGTGGGGAGAGAAACAAAAGTTCACAAAAGAGGTCTGTTTGGATTGGGTGACAAGGATGAGAGGCTACTAGGCAGGCCTACCACCAACTGTGAAGTGCTGGACAATCCTGTTTACAGTGATGTGTTGTCAAATATGCAAGACTGAAGAAGGCATGGCCAGCCATAAGGGGTCGGAATTTCTGAGCAGACACTCTATACACCATGAGCCCAGAACTTTGGAGCTCAATTATGGGGCAAATTGCCACTTGGGAGCTAATGCTGCTTGTTTCAGCTTGCTGCTAGTTTTTTTCTGTGGCTTTAATGTACCCCTCTGGGTGTTATGTAGTATGCAGTTATGGCAGCTGTGTGAGTCATGCTGCCCATTGCTGGAGTTAAGGGTATGAGAGGTTCATAAAAGAGCAGGCACTCCTGCAGCAGATGTTTGGAGATCTGTAGGGTTTGGGGCCAGAATTTGCTTCAGATTACTGGGCTCCACATGGTTGCCAGATTATAGACTGTGCACCTGCACCCCATTGCTAATCACATATGCAAGGAGTATGGGGCATGTTTATCCCAATTTTCAGCCCACTAAATTTTTGCAGTAAACTTTTTCCTTCTGTAGGTTTTTCATGGAAGGGAATGAACAGAAATATCCAAAACTGGAGACCTGGTAGTAATGGGAGACTTTAACTACCCAGACATCTGTTTGAAAAGTAGTATGGCAAAATACATTTCCAACAAGTTCTTGGAATGTACCAGGGACAACTTTGTGTTTTAGAAAGTGGAGGAAGTAACCAGGGAAACGGTCATTTGAGACTTGATTCTGACCAAGATGAAGGAATTAGTAGTAAATCTGAAAGTGGAAGAACATATGGGTGAAAATGATCATGAAATAATAGATATCATGATCCTAAGAAAAGGGAGGAGTGAGAGCAGCAGAATAAGGACAATGGACTTCAAAAAAGTAGACTTTAACAAACTCAGAGAACTGGGAAGTAAATCTAAGGGATAAAGGAGTCCAGGATAGCTGGCAGTTTCTCAAGGAGACAATATTTAACGCACAACTGCAAACTATTTTGATGCAAAGGAAAGATCGGAAGACTACTAAGAGGCCAATATGGCTCTATCAGGAGCTCTTTAATGACCTGAAAGTCAAAAAGGACTCCTATAAAAAGTGGAAACATGGATAAATTGCTAAGAAGGAGTACCAAAGAATAACACGAACATGTAGGGACAAAATCAGAAAGGCTAAGGCACAAAATGAGTTATACTTAGCAAGGAACATAAAAGGCAATAAGAAGAGGTTCTTTAAACATGTTAGAAGCAATGGAAAGACTAAGGGAAGTGTAGGCCCTCTACTTAGTGGGGAAGGAGAGCTAATAACTGATGACATCAATAAGACTGAGTTGTTTAATACCTCTTTTGCTTCAGTCTTCACTAAAAAGTTTAATGGTAACCACATACTCAAAACAATATTAATGACAAGGGGGAAGGAGTGGATGCCAAAATAGGGAATGGTTAAACAATATTCTGATAAGTTAGATGTATGTGGCAGGGGGGAGGGATAGCTCAGTGGTTTGAGCATTGGCTTGCTAAACCCAGGGTTGTGAGTTCAATCCTTGAGGGGGCCACTTAGGGATCCGGGGCAAGATCAGTACTTGGTCCTGCTAGTGAAGGCAGGGCTGGACTCAATGACCTTTCAGGGTCCCTTCCAGTTCTATGAGATAGGTATATCTCTCTATATATTATTATATTATAAATTCATCCTAGGGTACTTAAAGAACTAGCTAAAGCAATTTTAAACTGTTAGCAATTCCTTTTGAGAACTCAGGGTGTGGTCCCAGAGGGCTGGAAAAGGGCTAACGTACCTATCTTAAAAAAGGGGAACAAAGACAACTCCGGGAAATTATTGACCAGTCCGCCTAACTTCAATACATAGAAAGATACTGGAACAAATTATTAAACAATCAATTTGTAAGCACGTAGAGGATAATAGTTATAAGGAATAGCCAGCATGGATTTGTCAAGAACAAATCATGCCAAATCAACTTAATTTTCTTCTTTGATGAGGTTACTGGCGTAGGCACCACAGGAGGGAAGGAGCAGTAAATGTGGTATTATCTTGATTTTAGTAAGTGTTTAGACATAGTCCCACATGAACAAACTAAGGAAATATAGTCTAAATGAAATTACTATAAGGTGAGTGCACAACTGGTTGAAAGACCGTACTCAAAAAGTAGTTATCAATGGTCGGCTGTAAAACTAAGAGGATGTATTTGGTGGTCAGTCCTGGGTCTAGTACTGTTCAGTATTTTTACTGATGACTTGGATAAGGGAGTGGACAGTATACTTACGAAATTTGTGGATGACACCCTGCTGGGAGAGGATGCAAACACTTTGGGGGACAGGATTAGAATTCAAACTGACCTTGACAAATTGGAGAGTTGGTCTGAATTCAACAAGATGAAATTCGGTAAGGATAAGTCCAAGTACTGTAGCCATGGCATCCAGCAAGTACTTCACTTAAGAAGAAAAAATCAAATGCACAACTACAAAATGGGGACTAACTGGCTAGATGGTAGTACTGCTGAAAAGGTTCTGGGGTTATCGTGCATCACAAATTGAATATGAGTGAACAATGTGATGCCGTTGCAAAAAAAAAAAAGGCTAATATTCTGGGATGTATTAAAAGGAGTGTTGTATGTAAGACATGGGAAGTCATTGTTCCACTCTACTTGGCACTGGTAAGGCCTCAGCTGGAGTACGGTGTCCAATTCTGGGCACCACACTTTAGGAAATATGTGGACAAACTGAAAAGAGTCCAAAGGAAAGCACCGAAAATGATAAAAATTGTAAAAAACTTGACGACCCCGATGCAGTTGCCCCTCTGGCCAGATCTTCTGTCATAGAATCACAGCCGGCTCCTGCACCCAAATCTGGCGGTTCTGCACCTCACAGTTTGGTGCTCCGTGGTTAACTGCTGAGGAGCAGGAATGCTCGGCTCGAGTCCAGCAGGTCCTGCGGGGTAGTAGAAAGCCCTCCACTAGAGCGATCTGTCTGGCCAAATGGAAACGATTCATGTGCTGGGCCTTGGCCCAAGAGGTTAGGCTTGAGCCGGCCTTGCTGCAGTTAATCCTGGACTACCTTATGTACCTGAAGGTCCAGGGTTTGTCCCTTTCATCAGTTAAGGTCCACTTGGCCACTATATCAGCCTTTCACCCTCCATTCCAGGGCAGGTTGGTCTTCGCTCATAACATGACCGTCCGGTTCTTAAAAGGTCTGGAGTGGCTCTATCCCGAAGTCCGGGACCCAGTCCCTCCGTGAGCCTGGAATCTGGTGCTCGCGTGGCTCGTGAAAGCCCCCTTTGAGCCCTTGGTGTTCTGTTCCCTTCTTGTAACCGTGCCCTAGTGGGTCACAACTGAGGATGCCAAGTTCAGGACGAACTGCTGAGATGTAGGGCAAATGCAACCCAAAACTGGTGGTTATTTTTTTATAAGATACACCAAACCATCCTCAAAAGTAAGCTCCTGTTTCACCACACTGGCTAACAAGAAAACATAAAGGCAGTTTCCTCAGGCATTCCAGTTCTTATATCACCACCAAAAACACTGGATTCAGAGATGAGTGGTTCTTTATAACCAGTCTCATCAAATAATAGGTTCTTCTGATCCCAAAGGACCAGCCACACACCCAGGTCAATATATAACTTAGATTTTACCCAAAAATCATGCTGATGCCAATCCCTGAGTATCTAAGATCTAAAGGTTTATTTATAAAAAGAAAGAAAGGTGAGAGTTAAAATTGGTTAAAGGAATCAATTACATACAGTAATGGCAAAGTTCTTGGTTCAGGCTTGTAGCAGTGATGGAGTAAATTGCTGGCTTAAGTCAAGTCTCTAGAATACATCCACAGTTTGGATGGATCATTCAGTCCTTTGTTCAGAACTTCAGTTTGTAGCAAAGTTCCTCCAGAGGTAAGAAGCAGGATTGAAGACCAAATGGAGGTGTTTCCAGGGCCTTTTATAGCTTTTGCCATGTGGAGGACATCCCACTGTTCTTACTGTGGAAAATTACAGCAACAAGATGGAGTTTGGAGTCACATGGGCAAGTCATATGTTTATGCCCAGTTTCCCTCCGTCATTGCAGGAAGCCATTACCTACACTCCAGACAGCACATTTACATGACAGTCCACTCAGTGTAAATGGACATCTCCCATGGTCCGTTGTCAACCAAGTGTTTCTTGATGAGCCACTTAATTTGAATAGTCCCTCCAAGATGTGCAGGGCGTTACCTTGTGGGCGTTACCTCAGGAGCAAACATTTAAAGGCTCTATACTTGGACAATATTTATAAATTCATATACAAAAATGATACATGCATACGGATATCGTAATCAGAACCAACAAATCATAACCTTTTCATAGACACCTCACTCGACGACCTTTGTTATATATTTGCAGCAAATATTGTACAGTGGTTGCAACAATGATCTATGTGGTTATATTTTAATTAGATAACGTCACAGCGTCCTGTTCCCTTCTTTTGCTCTCCTGCAAGGTGTCATTCCTGGTGGCGATAACTTCTGCCCGAAGGATTTCCGAGATGAGAGCACTTACATCGGAGCTGCCCTATACAGTATTTTGTAAGGACAAGGTTCAACTGCAGCCACATCTGGCTTTCCTGCCCAAGGTGGTTTTGCATTTTCACATGAGCCAGAACATATTCTTGCCAGTAGTCTTCCCAAAGCCTCATAAGTCTGAGGAGGAATGTAGGTTGCACTCCCTGGATATCAGAAGAGTGCTAGCTTTCTATATCGAAAGGACCAAGCCATTTAGCAAGTCAATGCGGTTGTTTGTCACGGTGGTAGATAGGATGAAAGGTCGGCCAGTGTCCACCCAGAGAATTTTATCTTGGCTCACCGCCTGTATCCGATTCTGTTATGATCAGGCAAAGGTGCCTCCACCAGAGATCGTAACCGTCCACTCAACTAGAGCACAAGCCTCAGCGGCGGCCCTCCTGGCCCATGTGCCAATTTCTGATATCTGCAGGGCCGCCACCTGGTCGTCCATCCATATGTTCACGTTTCACTATGTGCTTATCCAGCAAGCACGAGACAACGCTGGCTTTGGTAGAGCGGTGTTACAATCCGCACGTCTGTGAACTCCGAGCCCACCTCCAGGGATACTGCTTGTGAGTCACCTAGAATGGAATCAACATGAGCAAGCGCTTGAAGAAAAAATGGTTACTTACCTTTCATTACTGTTGTTCTTTGAGATGTGTTGCTCATGTCCATTCCATTACCTGCCCTCCTGCCCCTCTGTCAGAGTTGCCGGCAAGAAGGAGCTGAGAGGGCGTAGGGCCAGTGGCACCTGATATACCAACGCATGAGTGCGGCACTCAAGAGGGCTGACCCTACGGATACTGCTAACGCAAAAGTCTCTGACAACTGTGCACGTGGGCGTGCACACACCTAGAATGGAATAGACATGAGCAACACATCTCGAAGAACAACAGTTATGAAAGGTAGGTAACCATTTTTTGCTGTCACTTGAGAGTTAAATCTAACATTTTTGTGGATAGATTTTGAGTACTTCTCAATGTATCTGAACAAAGAAGCAAAAATAATTCAAGTGTCAAACTGAAACAGATCAGTGGTTCATCTAGTCCATTATCCTGTCACTAACAGTGACCAATGCCAGATGCTTCAGAGGAATGTGGAAAAAAAAGCAAAATAATGCACCTAAGCTTGCAGTTCTGTTCCACATAGGGGGACTTTTTCATAACTCTTTTTCATGGTGAGCGTATATCCTGAAGCATGAAGATTGATGAACCTCATAATTTTTATCCTAACTAATATAACTTTAGATATTCATATAAATGCCAGTCCTTTTTTTTTTAATTTACTGAATTATATACCTAATTGGACTGCTGCAGGATATTAGTACGTGGGTTTAATTGTTGTGATCCTAGATGAATCATGCACTGGGTTGAAGAGCCAGTGTGTAGAGACTTCAGCCCAGAGCATTTAGTTTCTACAAGCATAGCAATTGTACATAAATGTTTTGAAAGACAGGGTAATTCTGAGTGTGCAAAGGACCTTCAGGGAGCTGATATGAAAGTAGGTTGTCCTGATTCAAACAATCAGTCTGCATATCATGTTCTGCATAAACAAGCAGGAAGTAAGATGAGCATGTCTCCTGTGTTGGAGAACCCCATTACTATGAGTGTGCAGCCATTGTAAGACATTTCTTATTGTCACTCAGCAGAAAAGGAAAACAAGATTGCAGAAAGGCTGAGTTGCTTGGTGATGGACCATCACAAATAGTTTTTGGGTCTTCCAGTGGAGTTCACTGGGATTTGTGAGTCCCTCATCTGATCAGAAAGATTTACCTGCCTTCTGCTCCTGGCACTGAGAAATTTATGTACGTCATCTTCTGCAATACCTCTGGCCATAGGCAGCATTTCACAAACTCTTGATAGCTGAGCCTTCTCCAGGAAAACAAAACCAATCTTAAATCCTTTCAACCCTGTCACAGGGGGAAACTTGTATTGTCACTGTTCCACACCTCTCTGTCCTACCGTGGTATTCATGCCTCCTCCCCCCAGGGATGTGTCCCTCATGTTTGAGAAATTAAGGGTGCTCTTCAAGCTCAGGAGAGACAAACTTTCAATACACCTTTTAGTAACAATGTTGATAGCATCAGCTACCTCAGACAGTTATGGTTCTCAGTTGATTTGAAGACTCTGAGTCTAGTTATGTAGAAGATCACTCAGAAACAGGGCATCTTCTTCGAGTGACTGCTCATGTGTATTCTACAATAGGTGCGTGTGCTCGCCACGTGCACCGGTGCCAGAAGTTTTTCCCCTAGCAGTACCCGTAGGAGAGCGCCCCAGCGACCTTTGGAGTGGCGCCTCCACGGTGCGGTATAAGGGGCGGTGCGCACTCCCCCCATTCTCAGTTCCTTCTTGCCACCAGCGAAGGTGCTTCGGAACTGCTTTGCTCCAGCTTTCCTCCAGAACTCTTGTTCGTTCAGTGTAGTAGTACCTGTAGTTGAAGTAGTTAGATTAGTTTAGTTTAGTGTGCCCGGGCCGGGGCATACCCCGTGCCCCGCGTTTTAAGTTGTAAGACACTTGTAGGCAACCGATGCCAGCGAGTGATCCGCACATGGACTGCTTATGCTGTCTGGGCAAAACCCATCTCAGCGATCGCTGCAAGAGTCCTGCAGCGACCCGTCGGTGCCATCTACCAGTCGGCACTGCTCCCCATCCGCGGGGCACTCCAAGAAGGCTAAGGAGAGGCCTCCTCTGCCGCAGCACCGGAGCAAAACCAGTGGAGAGGCTAGACCCATGTTGGGCAGTCCTCGGTCCCCATCGGCCTTCAGGCCTCCGACTCAGATCAGACGGAGTAGCCCGGCCTATTCGGAGAAGGCTTCCCTGGATGTCTGGATGCCCTCCACGCCAGAGGCCCTGCAAGCGGCCCAGGACGTTATGTCCATGCCGGTACCAGGGGTACAACCAACGCTGGCTCCACAGTCCAGAGGCAAGCCACCGCTGGGATCTCCGCAGTCTCCCCCGGCTTGGGTACCATTCGCGGTCGAGGGAATGTTCCCGATGCCATTCACTGCCCAGTGATCGTCCAGTGCATAGTCCATGCCAGTCACCATCGACCCCCACCACGTTGTCTGGCTCGGTTCTGACTGACAGGGGCTCCAGGCAGGACCAGTGCTACCATTAAGGCAAACTAGGTGGTTGCCTAGGGCGCCAAGATTTGGGGGCGCCAAAAAGCGGTGCCCCCAATTTTTTTTAGTGTGCCTGGGCTGGGCTGCCGGCGGCGCGCTGACACATGCGGCTCAGACTCCCTCTCCCAGCGCAGCGGCCGCTCCATGCAATTATTGTCATTTCCGGCAGGGGCAGCGTGCTTGGGGAGGGGGTGTAGCAGAGGTGAGCTGGGGTGGGGAGCCCTGCGGCAGCTCCCCTCCCTGACGCCCCCCCCCCGCAGCAGCTTCCCCACCCCAGCTCACCTGAGCACCTCCCTGAGCACGCGGTCGTCGCTCCATTTCTCCTGCCTCCCAGGCTTGCAGTGCCAATCAGCTGTTTGGTGCCGCAAGCCTGGGAGGGGAGGAGAATTAGAGCGGGGGCGGCGTGCTCGGGGAGGAGGCGGGGCAGGGGGGGGGGGGGGGGGGGGGGGGGGGGGGGGGGGGGGGGGGGGGGGGGGGGGCGCAAGGTGGAAGTTTTGCCTAGGGCGCAAAACTTCCTTGCACCGGCCCTGGCTCCAGGCACCGCTCCGCCTCAAGGAGCGGGCCCTGTCGAGACAGACAACACAGAAGGTCTTCTTCTCCGAGGGGCTATTGTAGCCAGTCGCGACATGAACGTCGATGCCATTCCCGTTCATCGTCTCGCTCCAGGACCCCGTCACGGCACTGCTCCCGCAGTTTGGGTGTCGATCGCCGGCGCCTCGCCGGTGCAGATCTGCCCGCCGGAGCCAATTGTGGAGCAGCTGCTACCGGTGGTACCGTTCCTCCACATCGGGATCGTGGTCTCGTGGTCGGCACTGTTCCCGCCGCTGCCGCTCTTCCCGGTCCAGGGACAGCAGCAGGTTGTATGCCAGCCCGGCCTCCCTTCGTAATCGTAGATTGATGGGACAGGCCAGTCAGGCTGAACAGCCTGCTCCGCCAGTGCCACAGCAGGTGCAATGGCACTGGGCTCCGTGGCCGGCACAGTGGTACCAATGGGGCCTGTGGCCCCCGACACAGCCCACGGTGGGGGCTCACTCAGTGGCCGGAGCCTCGGAACGGCTGCCGGCCTTCCTATCCCAGCCCCCGAGAAAGGAATCGGTGGGACGTGCATCTTCTGCCTCCTCACCCTCCCCTGATGAGGTGATTACGGCCCCTCCATTCCGCAGGAGGACTCTAAAGCCCACCAGGAACTATTGAAAAGGGTGGCATCAAGCCTCAACCTTCAGGCCGAGGAGGTGGAGGAACCCTCAGACTCCCTCTTCAATGTCCTGTCCACCTTGGTAGGGTGGCCCTTCCATTCTATGAGGGGGTGGCAAAAATTTCAAATGCCTTGTGGCAAACCCTGGCTTCCTTGCCCCCCATCTCTAAGAGAGCAGAATGCAAGTACTTTGTGCCCGCCAAGGGGCATGAATATCTGTACACGCGCCCTGCCCCTAACTCCTGGTGGTCAAGTCGGTCAACCACAGGGAGTGGCAGGGCCAACCAGCCCTACTCCGAAAAATAAAGACTCAAGGAGGCTGGATTTATTTGGGAGAAAAGTTTATTCATCCTCGAGTTTCCAGTTACAGGTGGCGAACCATCAGGCTCTCCTGGGTCAGTATGAGTTCAATCTGTGGGGCATTCTGCCCAAATTTGAGGACTCCCTCCAGGAGAGTTCAAAGCTCTGGTTGAGGAGGGTACAGCGGTTGCCAGGGCAACCCTGCAGGCAGCGTCAGATGCGGCAGATACAGCTGCATAGTCCATGGCCTCTGCAGTGGCCATGAGGAGGGCGTCATGGCTCCTTCTATCTGGGCTGTCCAGTGAGGTACAGAACTCCTTGCAGGACCTCCCGTTTGATGGCAAGGCTCTGTTTGCTGAACAGACAGACGTGAAGCTGCACGGCCTGAAAGATTCCCACACAACGCTTAAGACACTTGGCCTCTATGTTCCGGCTCCAGCTAGACCTAAGTTTAAGTTGCAGTAGGCTCCTACCCAGGCCACCCACTCTAAATATGAGCCCCCTTATAAAAAGTCGCGGGACTATAAGAAACGCCTGCAGAGGCAGTCCCGGTCTGCTCCCCAGCCTGGGTCCTCCAAGGGCAAACAGGCGGGGAAACGGCAGATTTGACGGGACGCCCGGTGACAACCTACCAGTTCACATTAGGGATCCACCCGCATAAAGCTTCCCTTCTCCAACCGCTTTTCTCCTGGAGTGGTCGCGGCTGACCTCAGACCAATGGGTCCTCAACACCATCTCCTGGGGCTACACCCTCCAATTTACCTCCACCCCTCCCGACCACCCTCCGCCCCGTCTCTCCCGGGGGACCCTTCTCACAAGGCCCTGCTCAAGCAGGAGGTGGGGTGGCCCCTTAGGAGCTTAGGAGGAGTGGAAGTGGTGCCAGCAGAGTTCAAACGCAAGGGGTACTACTCCGGCTATTTCCTTATCCCGAAGGCCAAAGGGGGGCTCAGGCCCATTCTGGACCTGTGAGGCCTGAACCAGTACATGGTAAAGCTCAAATTTCGCATGGTCTCTCTGGCCTCCATCATCCCCTTCTCCAGGCCAGAGACAGGATGGACAAGGTCCTCATTCTGCCCAAGCCAGTGATCGCCTCC
This sequence comes from Terrapene triunguis, assembly GCF_002925995.2. Lineage (NCBI taxonomy): Eukaryota > Metazoa > Chordata > Testudines > Emydidae > Terrapene > Terrapene triunguis. Next base: position 5,365,940 of record NW_020665188.1, on the reverse strand, counting down.
CTACAATTGGGGTCCTCCCCGGGGAACAATGTCCACGGGGTGCCGTTCAGGGGCAGACCCCCATCGGTGGAGCTGGTGTCCGATGCTTTGGACCTGGGGTGGGGAGCCCATGTTGGGGACGTTCAGACCCAAGGTCTGTGGTCTGTGCAGGACCTTGCCCTTCATATAAACATCAAGGAACTCAGGGCGGTGTGGCTGGCGTGCGTGGCCTTCCGCTCGCACCTGGAGGGCAGAGTGGTCAGGGTTCTTATGGACAACATGGCCTTGATGTTTTACATCAACAGGCAAGGCGGGGCCTGCTCCTCTGCCAGGAAGCCCTCAGGCTGTGGGACTTCTGCATAGCCCACAACATTTGCCTACAGGCCTACCACCTACCGGGCGCCCGGAATTCTCGGGTGGATCGCCTCAGCCGAGACTTCTTCTCTCAGCACGAGTGGTCTCTACACCCAGAGGTGGTGCACAGACTTTTCCAAGAGTGGGGAACTCCCCAGGTGGACCTGTTCACAACTCGGCAGAACCGCCGGTGTCCCCGGTTCTGCTCCAGGGGGGCCTAGGGAAGGGCGCTATCTCCGATGCCTTTATCCTATCCTGGTCAGGTCAGCTTCTCTACGCTTTTCCCCCGTTCCCTCTGATTGGCAGGGTCCTGGAGAAAATAAAGATGGACTGGGCCCGGGTCCTCCTGATTGCCCCGGCGTGGCCCAGGCAACATGGGTACAGGACCCTCATGAGCGTGGCGGTCACCCCGTCGTGGCCATTGCCGTCCCACCTAGATCTGATCTCCCAGGACCAGGGCCGCCTCCTCCACCCCAACCTAGCAGCACTCCACCTCATGGCGTGGTTGCTCAGTGGTTAGGCCGGGAGGAAAGGACATGCTCGGAGGGGGGTTCAGCGCATCCTCTTGGAAAGCAGGCGTCGAGCCTACTTAAAATCATAGAATATCAGGTTGGAAGGGACTTCAGGAGGTCATCTAGTCCAACCCCCTGCTGAAAGCAGGACCAATCCCCAACTAAATCATCTCAGCCAGGGCTTTGTCAAGCCTGACCTTAAAAACCTCCTGGCAAAGTGCTCTCGGTTTTCCCGATGGGCAGCTGAGCAGAGTGTTTCCCCCGGTACTGCCCCGATCCAGCTCATTTTAGACTATCTCCAGGGGTTGCTAGGGGCGCTCCCCTACAGGTACTGCTAGGGGGAAAACTTCCGCCACTGGTGTATGTGGCAAGCACATACACCTATTGTGGAATAGACATGAGTAACACATCTCGAAGAACACCAGTTACGGAAAAGGTAACTGTCTTTTACTCCATCCCAGGAATTCTCTCTCATTCAGCATGGTTCCTGATGGGAGAGATCCTAAGATAAAGTATGTGATGGGTTTGGTCACAGAGACCCCCTTGGAACTGTCACCTGATGTGCTGAGACTACCTCTGAGCCCGTTTTCTCTGCCAGCTTGGGCCTCCAGAACCCTGCCTTGTTGAGCCAAACATGCCAGTCTGCTCCAACACGGACCCAGGGTCTGAACCATGCACCCCAAAGCTGCAGACTTAACTGAAAACAGCTTAAGAAGTGCTCCTGTCTCTAGAATCCAGACATGCAGTTCCCAATGGGATCCAAACCCCAAATAAATCTGTTTTACTCTGTATACAGGATAAACTCATAAATTGTCCGCCCTCTATAACACTGACAGAGAGAGATGCACAGCTGTTTGCTCCCCCAGGTATTAATTACTTACTCTGGGTTAATTAATAAGCAACAGTGATTTTATTAAATATAAAAAATAGGATTTAAGTGGTTCCAAGTAATAACAGACAGAACAAAGTAAGTAACCAATCAAAATAAAACAAAACACGCAAGTCTAAGCCTAATACATTTAAGAAACTGAATACAGGTAAATCTCACTCTGAGATGTTCCAATAGGCTTCTTTCACAGACTAGACTCCTTCCTAGTCTGGGCCCAATCCTTTCTCCTGGTACAGTCCTTGTTCCAGCTCAGGTGGTAGCTAGGGGATTTTTCATGACTGCAGCCTCCTTTGTTCTGTTCCACCCCCTTGCATAGCTTTGGCACAAGGCGGGAATCTTTTGTCTATCTGGGTCCCCACCCCTCCTTCTAAATGGAAAAGCACCAGATTTAAGATGGATTCCACTACCAGGTGACATGGTCATATGTCCTATGAGACCCCAAGCCTTCTTTCTTCCTGGCTTGACTTACAGGAAGGCTTGCAAGTAAACAGAGCCATTTACAACCAATTTTCCTAGTTGATGGGAGCCATCAAGATTCCAAACCACCATTAATGGCCTACACTTTGCATAATGACAGTAGGACCTCAGTTATATTTCATATTTCTAGTTTCAGATACAAGAATGATACATTTATACAAATAGGATGACCACACTCAGTAGATTATTAGCTTTGTAATGATACCTTACAAGAGACCTTTTGCATGAAGCATATTCCAGTTACATTATATTCAAACTCATTAGCATATTTTCATGAAATCATATGGAGTGCAACATCACAAAGTATTTCAGAGCAGGTGTCTCAAGACCCACCTGGCTTCTTGGAAGGAGTCAGAGAAGGACTTGTAACTTTAAGTGGTGAAGTTTTATGGTACAGTGTGAAAAGACTCACCTGTATCCTTTTAGATCCTTTTGTGAGCAATGCACTATAGTGATAGTATTAAAATACTTAGGTTCTATTTTATATTTAATTACATTTCCTGTATAAACTTTTCTGTGATGCCTAGATAAAAAGCTGTTCGTCTTTGTGTAGATGCAACTGTGTATTCGCCCCACCTTAAATCATGACTGTTTAGATGCTGTGGAAATGCAGGATACTTATTTCCATGTAGCAATCCTCCTGAGCCACAGGAAGTTCCTCAGATTTATTGTGTCTGGCTGGCACTGCCAGTACATTGTGCAACCTTTCGGCCTGTCTTCCACTCCCCAGATGTAGATCAAGTGCATGATTTTGGTAGCAGTGTACCTCAGGAAGAGGGGAATTCATATCTTTCCATATTTAGATGATGGGTTATTGAAGGGCAAGTCCAGAGAGGGAGTCCTCTGTCATGTCCACGTCACACTACACCTACTCATTCATCTAGGTCTCATCCTAAACAATGGAAAGTCAACACCGATTCCAACTCAAAGAATCAAGTTTACTAGGGCCCTGATAGACTCTACATGGTTTGAGACTGGTTCTGCCAACCAAGTGACTACAAGCAATTTGCCACCTATGTCCAGAGTTTCAGTCTCAACCCTCACCCCCAGCCTGAGTATGCCTGAGGTTGCTAGACCATATGGCTTCATGTACACAGGTAGTCCAACATTCCAGATTGTGCCTATGTCCTCTTCAGATGTGCCTGAAGTCAGTCAATCATCTGAGTTATCATCCCTTGGCCAGACAGGTCTGACTTCCTCTGCCAATACTGGACTCCTTATGGTAATGGACAGTTCAAGGCAATGTGTGCCAGAGTGTTCCCTTCGCTTGGTCCCCGCCAACCGGGAATGTTGTCACCGATGCCTGCTTAATAGGTTGAGGAGCACATCTAGGGTTGCTGAAAGTTCAAAGCCTGTGGTCAGAACAGGAAGTTTCCATGCATATAAATGTTCTGGAGCTTTGTGGCATCTACAGTGCCCGTCAGGCCCTTTGAGATCACATTAGAGACTTGTCAGTGCACATCCTTACCGATTATACCACCATGATATATTATGTGAACAGACAGGAGGGACTTGGCAATCTTCAGGGTGCTGTGTCAGGAGGTGATCAGGCTCTGACAGTTTTGCATTGGGGAAAACGTTACCCCCCCTGGCCAATTCTCTTACCTGGGATCCAGAATCACCTGGTGGATCACCTCAGCAGAAATTTCTCTTTGAATCACGAATGGTCCCTGAAGCCTAGCATCCTGCAGTCCATTTTTTGGGCATCCCAACAATCAAACTGCTTGCCATTAGAAATGACAAGAAATGTCATATCTTTTAATCCCAGGGGTGGGGTCTCAGTCTGGGCTCCTTCACTGATGCTTTTCACCTGAGCTGGGAATTGGCACTGTTGTATGGTTTTCCTCCAATTCTGATCATCCTGCAGGTCATTCTCAAGCTGAAGTTGGACCATGCCAAGCTCATTCTCATTGCTTCAGCATGGCTGAGGCAATGTTGTTGGTTCTCCAACCTTCATGTTAATGGTTTGCCCTCTTGTATCTGTTCCTTTTCATCCCGACCTCCTGACTTAGCATCATGTCGGGTTTTGCATTCAGCTCCCTGCATCTCACAGCATGGATACTGCATGGTTAGATGAGGAGGAGGAGGAGGAATTATGTTTGGAGATGGTGTTGGGAAGTCTTGCTCAATAGTAGGGAGCCCTCCACCAAAGTGTTCTGTTTGTCGAAATGGAATCAGTTCTGGATTTGGTCATTAGCCTGTGGAGTTCATCTGAAGTTGTCTTGTATCCAGAGCATTTTGGAGTACCTGTTACACCTTCAGTCTTCTGGTCTTGCGCTTCGTTCATTGAAAGTCCACCTGGCGATGACTTGGGTGTTTCATCTGCCCACGGAAAAGTCGATGGTTTCAAACCCCATGGCAGTGAGGTTCTTAAAAGGAGTCACTTGTCTCTACACATTGGTTAAAGAGCTGATTTCTTTGTGAGACCTTAATACTGTCTTCGCTATTCCTTTGGGGCCTCCATTCGAGCATCTAGTAACTTCTTCTTTCTCCCTTCTGTGTCAGAAAACTGCTTTCCTTGTGGTGATAACATCCACCAGGAGGGTGGGTGAGTTGTAGTCTTTGATGGTGGAACCCCATTACACTCAATTTTCTAAAGATAGGATATGGCTGCAGGGTTACTTTAAGTGTTTATCCAAAGTTGTTTCCCAGTTTCACCTGAACCAAGCTGTATATTTACCAGTGTTCTTCCCTAAGCAGCATTCACTCCCAGAGGAACAACATGCTCAAATAAATGTGTTAGTCTCTAAGGTGCCACAAGTACTCTTGTTCTTTTTGCGGATACAGACTAACACGGCTGCTACTCTGAAACCTCACAGAGGAACAACATCTTCACACACTGGACATCAACCGATGTTTAGCTTTGTCTCAATAGGAGAAAATAGGACTGAATCTCAATAGGACCAAACATATCCGCTCCTTACCTTGTTTGTTTATTTCATATGCAGACCAAATTAAGGATTAAGCAGTCTGTTCACAGGTGATTTCCGGGTGGATAACTTCCTGTATACTCTGCCTCAAAGGATACATGCTCATTCCACAAGACCCTGGCAACATTGATGGCATTTCTAAGTGACATTCCTATATTGGACGTTTGTAGGGCTGCCACTTGGTCATCTGTGCATACTGTTATAAACCACTATGCCATTACTGCTGCATCCAGATCAGATTCAGACTTTCGGAAGGCAATCTTGTAGTCCTTGTTTAAATAGACTCCAACCTCTCTCCTACTATGAGTACTACTTATGAGTCACCTAAGTAGAAAACATGGTTGCATCTACTCAAAGAAGAAAAAATCATTACCTTCTTGTAACTGTTGTTTGAGATGTGATGCAGACGTGTATTCCACAACTCACCCTCCACCCTCACTGCATCAGCGTCTGTACTTCTGATGTTCGGTACAAAGCCACTGAGGGAGTTCGGGGTGGTGCTGTCCTAGGGATGGGGTTGGGCCGCAGGGCATAAGCGCCTCCCCTACAGGTACTGCTAGGCAAAGTTCTCTGGCTCCAGTGTGCTAGGCGTGCGCCGCCTAAATTGAACACACAGCTGCATTGCATCTTGAAGAACAACCGTTACAGATAGGTAATCGTTTTATGTGGGCTCTCAATTCAGATAAAAATAAAGTGATCCTGAAAGACCTAGGGAAACAAATAGAAGAAATGGCAGAGGCGATATCATTAGCACTTTCAGTTGAGGAAGTTTGCCTGCCTTATGTGACTTAGGTTCACAACATAAGATGCTTATTAGATTTTCACCTGTTTCTGGATGTCCATATAGCAGTAGTGGCCAAGAGTGCTTATTTTGTCTTCTGTGCTTGGCCATGAGATTGTGACAATTTCCTTTTGAATGCAGATGAACTCATGATTAAGGCTACTATTTAGTCACGGGTATTTTTAGTAAAAGTCATGGACAGGTCCTGGGGAATAAACAAAATGTCACGACCAGTGTCTTGTCCATGACTTTTACTAAAAATACCCGTGACTAAATGTTAGGTGCTGGGGGAGGGGGGTGCTCCAGCGGACGCTGCTGCTCTGGGATGGATGTTCTGGTGGTCACTGCTGCTGCTGGGGTGGGGGCACCCCGGGGCCTGCTGCTAGGGTGGGGGAAGCCCGTGACCCTGCTGCTGAGGGGGGCAGCCAGTGATGAGCTGCTAAAATCTTAACAACCGGTTCCCTATAAAAAGTTCTGATTTAAGGGATGTGCCACAGTATGTATTTTTTGTACCAATAGGGTTACCATACTTCCGTATTTTCCCGGGAGGAATTTTTAAATTTTAAAATCTCCGCCCAGATGGCGATTTAAGAACCAAAAAGCCTGACATCTCTGGGAAAATACGGATGTATGTTAACCTTACCTAAAGTTCTTTTTAAAAAAGATGGGCCTGAACTAGAAATGAGCTCCGTTTCACATGTGTGGGTCCCCGCCACTCCCTGGGGGTGTGCTAGGGTGACCAGATGTCCCGATTTTATAGGGACAGTCTCGATTTTTGGGTCTTTTTCTTATATAGGCTCCTATTACCCCCCCACCCCCGTCCCGATTTTTCACACTTGCTGTCTGGTCACCCTAGGGTGTGCACATGTGTGGGTCCCAGCTGCTCCCTGCCCCCCCTCATTGAAGCAGGTGTGCAGGGTTACTGCCCTGGGAACTGCAGGGCACCAGTGGACATGGGGCTGGCTGCAGACGGACGTGGGGCAGGGCT
>NW_020665188.1:5291923-5359020 GCF_002925995.2 Terrapene triunguis | reverse complement strand
GGGCTGGCTGTGGGCAGGGGGTGCGACCAGGGGGCTGGCTGTGGGCAGGGGGTGCGACCAGGGGGCTGGCTGTGGGCAGGGGCTGGCTGCGGGCAGGGGGTGCGACAGGGGCTGGCTGTGGGCAGGGTGGTGGGTACTCACACGGGGAGAGGGGCTGGGAGCAGCCCGAGCAGCAGGACGCAGCCCGGGCCTAGCAGAGCAGCTGGGAACCCACCAGGTAGCAGCAGGAGCCCCAGGGCCAGAGGTCCAAGGAGCAGCAGCAGCAACAGGGCCAGGAGGCAGCCCACATGACTCCTGCAGCGCAGCACCCCCGGCGGCCAGGAGGAGGAATTACACGCTTCCCGTCCAGAGCCCATCAAAGCTTCCCTCGTAGGGAAGCCAGTTAACGAGCGGTTCTAAAACCGCTTCAAAATTTAACAACCGGTTCGTGCGAACTGGCTCCAGCTCACCCCTGGGGGCAGCCCAGGCCCCTGCTGCTGCTGCTGGAGGGAGGGCTGCTCAGGTGGCCCTGGGGTCAGCTGCAACAGCTGCTGCAGCTGCAGAGGTCATGGTGGTCCCGGAAAGTCACGGAATCCGTGACTTCCATGACCTCCATGAAAGACTTGCAACCTTACTCATGATTATTCATGCCTTTGTCACTTCAAGATTGGATTACTATAATATGCTGTACATGGGACTATATTTTAAGATTACTTAAAAACTTCACTTGGTGCGGAATGCCTGCTTGTTAAGTAGTGCCTATCAGAGAGAGCGCATCATACCTGTGTCATCCAATCTGCACCAGCTTTTGGCTTGTTTCCAGGTGTAATTTATGGTGTTGGGTTTTAACTTATATTATCCCTATATGGTTGGCAGCTGTGGGTACCTCTGAAGCCACCTGACTCCTCATGTGATACTATGCCAATTGAGATAAGCTAAGACTCTTAAACTATGATCCCCCAGTGTTAAGTGGAAGGGGGCTGGTATGAAGCGTCTTTTCAGTGAGATATCTTCTACTTTGCATTTGCTTTCCCACAAATTTGCATCATCAGTTACAAAAACCTAGACCTCTGTTTTTATCTTTGGCGGGGGTTTTTAGGTGCAGCCAAGTCTAGTGGTAATTCTTGAGTTCAAACTGTTAAATGAAAGAAGAAATCTAACAAACCCCAGGAAGTAAGATAAGCCTTAGCACTTTTAAGAAAATATATATTTAAAATAAGCCTTGTGATTAAATATCTTCATTATTTCTTTCAGCCAAATTACTAATTTAACAATCCACTTTTACTAATATGATTGTAAAGGTTTTTATCAAGTTTATTTTAAAGCACTTTTGCATTTTTCTAAAGCATGAATAAAAACATTTTAGGATGTTTCAGATTGCACATTTTAAAACTACATTCAAAACTTTACCAAATGCCCCGAGGGCTTAGTAAAATTGAGATTTTTATATGTGACTTGGCTCAGACCATGCGGAAACAAAAATATTGCAGCCCATTGCAGTTCAGTATCTGTGGTGGAGAGTACATGCTATTTTTTTGTCTTTCTTCAGTGTTCTTGTGTGTTCTACTTGATCGTCTGTTTTGCTCCTAGGGTCCATATCAGGATACGCTGGAGTTTCTGTTTGGCAGTAGGGATGAGTGTAAAAACTTCTGGAAAATCTGTGTGGAATATCACACTTTCTTCAGGCTCTTTGATCAGCCGAAACCAAAGGCTAAAGCAGTCTTCTTCAGCAGAGGGTCTTCATTCAGATACAGGTATGGCATAGCATAACTCAGCATATTTATAAAACACAACTTTTTATAGTTAGGAAATTAAATCATGATGAAAAAGTGCTTTAACGTAATTCACTGAAGTTAAAAGTTTCAGAATCTGTTCCTGATGCATAAACATTCTTTGTTCCAAACCTGGACATTTTTATCTACTCCTTTCATGATGATTTTTATAATATTGGTACTTTGCTTGGGTTCACAGTGGACGAACACAGAAACAGCTGGTGGATTATGTTAAAGACAGTGGGATGAAGAAAACTCCCTATGAAAGGTAAAACCCATGATTTTTAAAAGGTAAAGTTGAGACTCTTGGAAGCCCCTATGTTGAGATCCTAAATCTCACTTTTAATGAAATTGCTGCTTTGAGACATTTCTTTTTTTAATTATAAAATTATAAGGAACTGAGGCACAGAGAGGCTAAGTGACTTGCCCAAAGTCACACAGGAAATCTGTGGCAGAGCAGAGACTTGAAATTGTATTCTACCTTTGATTTATTTTTTGAATTTCTCTCTCTCAAGTGTGCACACACACTCTAACTACTAGTAGGAAATGTTTCAAAGAGATATCATCCTTCCTTTCAGTTAGGGCTACCATATGTCCGGATTTCCCCGGACATGTCCGGCTTTTCGGTCTATAAATAGCCATCCGGGGGGGATTTTTAAAAATCTAAAAATGTCCGGGATTTCCCCCCGGTCGGCTATTTATAGACAGAAAAGCGGCGGCCAAGCGCCGCTGGGCACCCAAAGCCCCTTCCCAGCTCCCCCCATCCCCTGCAGCCTTACCACGCTGTCCGGCCCTGCAGCTGTCTTCCCCTGAACGCTCCGCCCACCTGCTCCTCCCCCTCCCCTGCTTCCGCGAATCAGATCTTCGCGGGAAGTCTGAAAAGAAGCAGGGGCAAGCGGGAGGCAGCAGCAGGTAAGCTGGGGTGGAGGGGCGCGAGGAGGAGAGCTCCGGGGAGGCATGGCCCGGGCCGAGCGGCGCCCAGCGGCTCCGGCCCAGCTCGGGCCCCAGCGGCTCCGGCCCCGGTTCCGACCCAGGGCGGCGACCCCGGCTCGGGCCCCAGCACCCCCGGCCCGGCCCGGCTCAGGCCCCAGCAGCGCTGGCCCTGGTTCTGGCCGAGCGCGCCAGCCCCGGCCCAGCTCGGCCCCCAGCAGCGCCGGCCCTGGTGCCGGCCCAGCCCCGGCCGAGCACCTCTGGCCGGGCTCCAAGCCCCGCAACCCCGGCCGGAGTGCAGCCCGATTCCTGGGCTCTTTAAAGCCGGCCTGGGACAGGGAGGGGGGGTCGGATGAGTTGGGAGTTTGGGGAGGGGGCTGTCATGGGGGCAGGGGTGTGGAGAGGGGTTGGGACAGTCAGGGACAGGGAGCAGGGGGGGTTAAATGGGTCTGGGGTTCTGGGGGGGCTGTCAGGGGGCCAGGGGTGTGGAGAGGGGTTGGGACAGTCAGGGACAGGGAGCAGGGGGGGTTAGATGGGTCTGGAGTTCTGGGGGGGCTGTCAGGGGGGCAGGGGTGTGGAGAGGGGTCGAGGCAGGCAGGTAGCAGAGGGGTTTGGATGGGTCAGGAGTTCTGGGGGTCCTGTCAGGGGGCGGGGAGCAGTTGGATAGGGCATGGGAGTCCCCGGGGGTCTGTCTGGGGGCGAGGGTGTGGATAAGGGTCGGGGCAGTCAGGGGACAGGTAGGGTCGTAGGGGGTTCTCAGGCGGGGGCAGTCAGGGGACAAGAAGCAGGGCGGCTTAGATGGGGGTGGGGTCCTAGGGGGCAGTTAGTGGCAGGGGTCCCAGGAGGGGGCAGTCAGGGGACAAGGAGCGGGGGGGGGGTTGGGGGTTCTGGGGGGGACAATCGAGGTGGGAAGTGGGAGGGAGTGGATGGGGGCGGGGCAGGGGCAGGGCTAGAGCGGGGCTCCTCCCCCCCCCGTGTCCTCTTTTTTGCTTGTGGAAATATGGTAACCCTATTTCAGTCCATGTGGTTTTCTTGGGTGTGTATGGTTTACATGAGTTAGTTAGAAAATACATTCCAAAGGCAGTTTTCACAAAATGAGAAAAGGTCTACGGGACATTAATCTGAGTGATAAAAAGATGGAAAATTCCATAAAAAATGTATATTAACTCTTTGCACTTCTGATCAACTTCCTGTCTTGAGCAGGGATTTTCTAATTAAAAACGGTTACGTGTGGATCAAATCACCAGCTTGTATAATTTATAAAAAGGGCTTTTTTAAATGGAAAATGGGTACTATTACATGCCACGTATTGTATACAGTTAACTGACAATGTACTTTGCATAAGTGTTGCACATGAATTTACTTGCTCTCTGTTTTGACACCATATTAATTTATGGATATCTGTGTGCTTTGATGAAGAGGAATTTTTTTTAAAAGAACAGACACTTTTATGCTGTCTCATTCTTCTATTCTCCCATGCCCTGGCAGTTGCTTTTGCGTTCTCCTTTGAAGACATGAATGGTCTGAATCTAATGTTTCTGTTTTCTGTAATGATCTTGCTTCTGTGTTTTGTAGTAATTCACAAATATTTCATGTGCTTGCTGTACCTTCCTTTAGTCATTGCTGAAAGGGGGATATAACATAGAATCATAGAATATCAGGGTTGGAAGGGACCTCAGGAGGTCATCTAGTCCAACCCCCTGCTCAAAGAAGGACCAATCCCCAACTAAATCATCCCAGCCAGGGCTTTGTCAAGCCTGACCTTAAAAATCTCCAAGGAAGGAGATTCCACCACCTCCCTAGGTAACCCATTCCAGTGCTTCACCACCCTCCTAGTGAAACAGTTTTTCCTAATATCCAACCTAAACCTCCCCCACTGCAACTTGAGACCATTACTCCTCGTTCTGTCATCTGGTACCACTGAGAACAGTCTAGATCCATCCTCTTTGGAACCCCCTTTCAGGTAGTTGAAAGCAGCTATCAAATCCCCCCTCATTCTTCTCTTCTGCAGACTAAACAATCCCAGTTCCCTCAGCCTCTCCTCATAAGTAATGTGCTCCAGCCCCCTAATCATTTTTGTTGCCCTCACTGGACTCTTTCCAATTTTTCCACATCCTTCTTGTAGTGTGGGACCCAAAACTGGACACAGTACTCCAGATGAGGCCTCACCAGTGTTGAATAGAGGGGAATGATGGGCACTACATTAGCCTTTTTCCAGTCATCCGGGACCTCCCCCGATCGCCATGAGTTTTCAAAGATAATGGCCAATGGCTCTGCAATCACATCCGCCAACTCCTTTAGCACCCTCAGATGCAGCGCATCTGGCCCCATGGACTTGTGCTCGTCCAGCTTTTCTAAATAGTCCCGAATCACTTTTCTCCACAGAGGGCTGGTCATCTCCTCCCCATGCTGTGCTGCCCAGTGCAGTAGTCTGGGAGCTGACCTTGTTCGTGAAGACAGAAGCAAAAAAAGCACTGAGTTACATTAGCTTTTTCCACATCCTCCCTCATTCAGTAAGGGGCCCACACTTTCCTTGACTTTCTTCTTGTTGCTAACATACCTGAAGAAACCCTTCTTGTTACTCTTAACATCTCTTGCTAGCTGCAACTCCAAGTGTGATTTGGCCTTCCTGATTTCACTCCTGTATGCCTGAGCAATATTTTTATACTTCTCCCTGGTCATTTGTCCAATCTTCCACTTCTTGTAAGCTTCTTTTTTGTATTTAAGATCGGCAAGGATTTCATTGTTAAGCCAAGCTGGTCGCCTGCCATATTTACTATTCTTTCTACACATTGGGATGGTTTGTTCCTGTAACCTCAATAAGGATTCTTTAAAATACAGCCAGCTGTCCTGGACTCCTTTGTCCCTCATCTTATTCTCCCAGGGGTTCCTGCCCATCAGTTCCCTGAGGGAGTCAAAGTCTGCTTTTCTGAAGTCCAGGGTCCGTATTCTGCTGCTCTCCTTTCTTCCTTGTGTCAGGATCCTGAACTGGACCATCTCATTGTCACTGTCTCCCAGGTTCCCATCCACTTTTGCTTTCCCTACTAATTCTTCCCTGTTTGTGAACAGCAGGTCAAGAAGAGCTCTGCCACTAGTTGGTTCCTCCAGCACTTGCACCAGGAAATTGTCCCCTATGCTTTCCAAAAACTTCCTGGATTGTCTGTGCACCGCTGTATTGCTCTCCCAGCAGATATCAGGGTGATTGAAGTCTCCCGTGAGATCCAGGGCCTGTAATCTAGTAACTTCTGTTAGTTGCCTGAAAGCCTCGTCCACCTCATCCCCCTGGTCTGGTGGTCTATACCAGACTACCACCATGACATCACCCTTGTTGCTCACACTTCTAAACTAAATCCAGAAACTCTCAGGTTTTTCTGCAGTTTCATACCGGAGCTCTGAGCAGTCATACTGTTCTCTTACATACAATGCAACTCCCCCACCTTTTCTGCCCTGCCTGTCCTTCCTGAACAGTTTATATCCATCTATGACAGTACTCCAGTCACGTGAGTCATGTGCCAGGACTTCCAGTTCTCCCTGCTTGTTTCCCAGGCTTCTTGCATTTGTGTATAGGCACTTAAGATAACTTGCTGATCATCCCGCTTTCTCAGTATGGGACAGGAGTCCTCCCCTCTTGTGCTCTCCTGCTCGTGCTTCCTCCCGGTATCCCATTTCTCCACTTACCTCAGGGCTTTGGTCTCCTTCCCCCGGTGAACCTAGTTTAAAGCCCTCCTCACTAGGTTAGCCAGCCTGCTTGCAAAGATGCTCTTCCCTTTCTTCGTTAGGTGGAGCCCTTCTCTGCCTAGCACTCCTCCTTCTTGGAACACCATCCCATGGTCAAAGAATCCAAAGCCTTCTCTCCAACACCACCTGCATAGCCATTGTTGACTTTCACGATTTGACGGTCTCTACCTGGGCCTTTTCCTTCCACAGGGAGGATGGACGAGAACACCACTTGTGCCTCAAACTCCTTTATCCTTCTTCCCAGAGCCATGTAGTCTGCAGTGATTCACTCAGTATCATTAGTGCCCATGTGGAGAAGCAGGAAGGGGTAGTGATCCAAGGGCTTGATAAATCTCGGCAGTCTCTCCGTCACATTGTGAATCCTAGCTTCTGGCAAGGAGCAGACCTCTCGGTTTTCCTGTTTGGGGCGAGAGATAGATGACTCAGTCCCCCTGATTAGGGAGTCCCCGACCACCACCACCCACCTCCTTCTCTTGGGAGCAGTAGTCGTGGGACCCCCATCCCTAGGACAGTGCATCTCATGCCTTCCAATCGGTGGAGTCTCCTTCTGCTCCCTTCACTCAGATGTATCATCTAGTCCACTCTCCGAATTAGTACCTGTGGAGAGAACATGAAAATGGTTGCTCACCTGTATCTGCATTGCTGGTACATGGACGCTCCTCTTTCTTCTTCTGGAGGTCACATGCTGCCAAATTTCTTCACCATCCTTCTGTCCCTGCTGCGCAGCCTGCTCTGATTCTTCAGAATGTTGTGCCTGTAGAAGCATATCCTGACATCTGTCCAGGAAATCTTCATTTTCTCTTATGCAACAATACTCCAGACCTCGAACCTTCTCTTCCAATATGGAGACCAGCTTGCACTTTGTAAAGACAAAGTCGCTTCTGTCCTGTGGAAGAAAGACAAACATGGCACATCCTGTGCAGGTAACAGCTGAACGCTCACCATCCATATTTCCTTCCTTCTAAGAGCTTCCTCAGCTGTTACAGTAACTACTCAGAGAAGCCTGCAAGATGAAAGCCTCAGGGCGCTCTCCCCAGGCAAACTCCCTCTGTTAGCCTCTGCTGTTTGCCACTCAGTTGGTCCGCTGCTGACTGCCTTTCTATAACAGTCAGGCCCACCTGGATCAAAGCACTCCCAATTCACACTTTTCAAACATCTTTTTACTCTTTTGCATGGGTGGGTAGAATGAGTGAGATTGGGTAGGGGGAGGAGAAAGGCTGATTGATTTCTTAGTTCCTCACAGCATACTCTCTCTCTTTCAGGAGGCACAGCAAAGCTAGAGTGTCTGCTCATACTTCAAACACAGATGTGCCAAAACAGGTTAGTCCTGCACCACTCTAAATATTATGTTCAGTAAGACTGACAGCCAGCTTTCCAATTTGGCAGTGTAGGGAAAGTTGATTACGTTGTCTTGTTGATCCAGAATCATTTTCACTGTTTGATCTTCATGCTGTGCATAATTTTTTTCCTGTGGAACTAATTTTAATGGGTACTGCAGGTAGGTTGAAGTGACTCACATGGCTCATCTTTCACACTTCACATAGTTTAAAAGAAATTTTCATACTTATTCCTTGAGATACTCAGTCCTGTTCATGTGTCTCAGATCAAATGTCTCTGTCATACAAGCAAAAGGAGTTGTGCTGAAGCAAGCACTTCAGAACTTGACCCTAAATATTTTGTGAATTCCCTCCAATACCCTTGTGTGTATTTCCTTGTTTGCTCTGTTAGCGGAGGGTTTAAAAATGATGGGAGTAATTTGATAACTGATCATGAGAAGTTGTAAAAGGTGAGTTTTTATCTTTCTGGAGATTTTGGTCTTTTTCTGTATATAAAGCTGTATTTGCAGAAAATCTTTCTAGTACACACTTTTACTGAGTCAGATATCAGAGGTAGTATTTTTTCTATGTATGATAAATACACTTTTTTACCTATTCTATTTTTTTTCCACTTCAGAGTGTCTCATTTACTGAGGGCTTAGGTGCTCCTGGGTCCCATGCCTCAGTATCTGCCTCCTTCCATTCAGTTTATACATCATCCACTACCACTACTGACCTGCCCATCTGTACAGAGACGAATCATTCCTTCTTGGACCCCAGAGCACCGTGTATGAGGAGTCCAACAGTAGAAAAGAGTATTGCAACACCAACTGAAGAAACTGGGAAGAAGGCGACACAGCAGCCTGGATCTCCCATACTCCAATCATTCCAAGGTGTTGGGTTTTGTAATGTTGTAGGAAACTGCAGCCCCACTTATACTGGTGTTGAGAGTAGTTGTGGTTTAGATCTAGAAATAGAGAAGGGTAACAAGGAGAGCAAGGTTATCTGTAAAAATGACAATGATGAGGATGACTTTATCACAGGTGTTTTTATTGCTGATAAAAAGCATCAGTATTGTGGTAGGGGTGACCCTCTTTTCACATTGACGAACTCCCAGCTGCAGGTTTCAGAAGAATTTATTGATGATGACCCAACAGAAATCTCCTTTTTTGCTGGGGGATCTGAAGCATTTTCATATGTGTACAGTGGCTTAGACCAAATGGGGTCTGATTTATCTAGGCATGCATCAGATTCAGCTAAACTAACTAAGGATGTTCTTCAGCGAAGTATGGTGTCTTCTCAGTCAAGCCCTGACAGATACTCCACAGAAGCAGTAGATATGAACATGGAAGATGAGTTTGAATTTGAAGAAGGGAGTGATTTCAATGGCAATGAGAGACCATCAGATACATCGGAATTGTTTGAGGTTAAAGCACAAGCAAGCAGAATGCAAAGCCTTTTGAGTCCTTCTGAAACCAGTTCACTCATAAACAACCGTTCTGAAAGCAGTTCCCTCAATAATTTGCCACTGAATGGTACATCATCCTTTCACACGTATAGCTCTGCTAATCATTCTGAAGCTAGTTCTATGGTTAACTTCCCAGCCTACTCGGTTCGCTCTGAATCCAGCTCAGCCTTTCAGTTCACTGACATCATTGACCAGTTGGAGCAGCTGAGCTATCCACTTACCACTACAGAAGACTCTACCAGTACAGATACAGACTCCTGGGATTCGGAAAGTGCAACTCCAATGGATGTAAACCACTTCTTCAGCAACCCCTTTGCTCAGGCAACTGGCGAGAACTTCACTTTTGATTTTCAGAATAATTTAAAGAATCTTGCCCAAGAAGATCAAACAGGAAAAACGCACATCAATAATTGATTGGTAGTTTGAAGTTTGAGGTATCCAGCTATGCTGCTCGAACTAGGTTTCAATTCAGAGGTATAATTTAAATCATTTTTGAGGTGGAAAACTATTTTATTTCAGTGGCTGGATTTTAATTTGCATAATATAGTTGATTCCTGTTTCTCGCCTCCTCTTTATTTTCCCTTGAAGTATCCCAGCTTTGTTATTGCATTATATTGAAATGTGTGTCCAGAAAGTCTATAACCAGCTGTGATTTATGCAAAATGCCAAATTTAAAAAACTTCAGAAAGGCTAATATTGTCAGTTGGGCCAACCAGAATTAAGAAAAATTATAGTCCTATTATACCTTACTTTCTCGGAAACATGTTTGTATGTCAGATTTAGTCTGGTGTGCACTTTCTCTGACATCAGCACGAGATGCTGCCGCTTGTAGGTCAGTTGTTAACAGACCACATCCAATACATAGGTTGTGATCCTGCAATGCAGTAAGAGTCTGTGCTGTTTCTTGAGACAAAGATGGACAATCTGTGAATCAACTGTGAAGATAATTCTTAAAATGTCAAGTTTATGCAACAAAAATCTGGCATACACCTCAAAGAATCAAAATCTTAGATGGCAATTTAGAAGAGGAGCATGTGTACAGGAGCAAATGCATGCTGAGCATCATCTGATCTACCCCTGAAGAGGATTGTTGAACAGTCCAGCAATGAACAAATTCCCTGCTGTTTTGCCGCTGTTTGGAGGGAGACACATAGATTATAAAGGCACTTAACTCCTTATTGAACTTTCTCATCTTCTTTGTCTTAATTTAATCAATTACACTGCCGAAAAATGGCTGCAACTTAATTTAATTAAGGCATATAAAACTTGCTTGGTCTGGGAGAAATGCTAAAAGATAAATCAGGCAATAGCTGTCTTTAATTTAAACTCTGCACTGTATTCAGCAGAATGCTATTGAAATAAGATGGCTCCTTTCAGGGAAATAAAGACTTGATCTAAAATTTAAAAAAGAAAAAGAAAAAAAGTGAATACCATCAGCCACTGTTTTATCTTCACTGCTTTCATAGGCATTTTTAGATAGGTGACTTTATGTAACATGATTCATAGTGAAGGTGTAATTGAAAAGGTGTAATTATAGATTTCAGTGATTATATCCATTGTACTGATTCATTAAATTAGTGATGGTGGAGGTTATCAAACTTACTTGCTCTCAGTCCACCTAATAGATATTCTTGGTAGGGGCTGGAATTCTGAGATGCAAAATTTTGAGGGCCTTGTGCAAGAAGCAAGTTTAAAATAAAAAATATCCCTGTAGCAGGTTTGGGGTCAAAAACATCGCCTCTTGAGGCAATTTGGTTTACATTCCGTGTGGTCCAGATTCTGAACCTGCCTTTCCTAAATGGGGTAACAGTGCAATATCACTTCATTGGATTCCCTCTAAAATAAACAGGTGCATAAATTAGCATAATTAATTTGTTCATACTGTGCTTTCCATTAATGTTTATATGCTGTTTCCTGGGTAAGGGACTGATGTATTGAAAAGGAACCTTCATACTTGGTAGGCCACTTAAAAATCTCTTAAGGAATCCTGATGAAACATTACAAGGAAAGTTCTTTCAATGTGCAATAAAACTTAATGGGGTAATTGTCCCTCATTCACTTATTTTTTTCTTGTTTGTAGTCTATTCTAACTATTTCCTCTATAGACATGATCATTCTTTAAAGCAGGGCTGGCCAACCTGTGGCTCCAGAGCCACAAGCGGCTCTTCAGAAGTTAATATGTGGCTCCTTGTATAGGCATCGACTCCAGGGCTGGAATTACAGGCGCCAACTTTCCAATGTGCTGGGGGGTGCTCACTGCTCAACCCCTGGCTCTGTCACAGGCCCTACCCCCAGTCCACCCCTTCCTGTCCCCTCCCCTGAGCCTGCCATGCCCTTGCTCCAACCCCCCCCCCCCCCCCCCCCCCCCCCCCGCCCCCAAACAGCTGATGGGGGGGGGGGGGGGGGCGCTGATAGATGGGGCTGCTGGTGGGTGGGAGGTGCTGGGAGCGGGTTGGGGGAGCTTATGGGGGGCTGCTGACGTATTACTGTGGCTCTTTGGCAATGTACATTGGTAAATTCTGGCTCCTTCTCAGGCTCAGGTTGGCTACCCCTGCCTTAAAGCATTCAGTATGTGTACTCATTCCATGCATTGTGTTTGAGTGGAATCCCTATTGTTGCACTAGGAAGTGTCCGAAGTTTGCATTTGCTGACTGGCATTAGAAAATCAAAGCATACCTATAATACCATATGGTGAAGTATTAGCTGTGCCATTTTTCAAGTGTTTGTGGCTGTTCTGTTTCTTTAAATGGCAGTTCTCTCTCTCTCTCTCCCCTCCCCCCCCCCTATGGTAATCATTTTGCCTCTTGTTGACTTGATTTCTATTTGTGGAAATGTCAGAAATATGGAATATGGCATCAGTAAATAGGCAGCTGGAGGAGACAAACTTTTTGTTGTTTGGCTATCCCACCAAGCTGTTACTGGTCATGCTATAATTAGTTTATTTTTCCATTATGTAACTTGAAAAAGGCTTTAATTGGAGAACTCTCTTTTAGCGGGATGGAGAGTGGGAGGCAAGTCTTTGGATAGTAATATGGGCAGGGACAATTTCTGATTCTTTTGAAAAACTCCAAGATATTAAAGGTTAAAAATTGCCGTTTGTCTATATGTAGGACTTTGTTACAAGGGCTTTCCTAAGGATTGACTGAGTCTAATGTATTTTAACGCCCCCTCTTCTCCCCCCCCCCCCAGTTCTACTCCAAATTCTCTTTATAATCATATATGAAAGCTTACTAATATTTTTTTCTTGAGATGTAGTTAGTCTTAAAAAGGTAGTTGTAAACTTTTCTACCCCATCTGCACTTTGCAATCCTGTGTATCTTTTAATGGCAATTACAAACCCCAGGGCTTTTTTAAAAACCAAAAGGTAATGCTTTAATTTAAACTCATGCTTCATTCTTGAAAGATACCATAATGACTGGATTCCAGCTCTTGATTCTTTGGCTTCTAGCATGAGACAGGTAGGCAATTTTTGGCAAAAAATATTTAATCCATTCAAAAAATATTTTTAGTGAAGCATAACAGCAGGTAAGTCATTTTTACTTCCACAGCATCTGACTCCATTTTCTTTCCGAAAACAGGGGTTGGGAATATTCTGATAAGGACATGCTGATCAAAACCACACAAGCAGAACTAAAAGGCAGCATCCAGCTGCTAAGATAGCACACTAGAGTGGGCAACAGGTATTTCTCCTTTTACATTCTCCTCCAGAAAGCTGGGATATGGGAGACAGAATGGGGAAACACTCTTCTAATGCTGACCTAAATACCGTAAGGGGGCTAGGTAACCAAAACTTAAGTTTTGTCTAGCAGACTGATGGAGGGACTTCAAACCCCTGTGCTATTGGTGGGGGGAGAGGGAGATGTTTCTCTTATGGTTTTTATAATGCCATCAATCATCCTAGTATCTGAATGCCTCCATGTAAAATCAATTAGCAGTACAAAGTCCCAAATTAATGTTATAATCTCTGGTTCTTTTCCCTTTTTCTTTTTTTTTTTTTTAGTATACAAACTTGGCTTGGGGTAGGGTTGTGTGTTTGTTTAATTTTAGTTAATCTTGAGAGGTTTTGTGTGTTGTTTTTGGGCGCAGGTAGAAAGGGGATGTTAGTGTTGTAGTGTCTTGTTGTGACAGGCTTTGTCAAAGAAGAATGTTTTGTAGCATTTCCTACAGATGGTCAGACTTCAGATTCACTTAATCTTGCTGATCTATTCCCAGGGGGGAGAGAGCCTCTCAGAAGCATCCTCATGGGTGGTGCAAAGATACAGTCCTCTTCTAGAGAGATTATTGGATTCAGTGCCTTTCAGCAGTCGAGGTGTCAGTTCTAGCATAGGCCACTGTTGCTACCTACCTAGCTCTTTTCCCTGGCAGCAGTCACAGCATCCTGCCACACCTACTCCTCTCCCCATGGAGGTGTCTCTGGTTGGACCAGCCCAGGACGAAGGTGAGAAGGCAGGCTCTCAGTTCTCCACTTAGGCTGTTTTACCTTGCTAGTACAGTTTGTGATGTGGTGCAATGTATATTTCAATACCTAAGCATAACATCCTATATTGAGAAAACGCTAGCAGACTTTCAATTTTGTTTTCAGTTTTTCACAACTTCAGTATTATTAAATAATAGTTGTCAATATTGAATATTTTTAATTTGAGGATAATTGTTTAAAGAAAGTTGATAGTGTGCTACTCAATTTTAAAAGAAGGTGCTGGATACTTACATAGAGA
This sequence comes from Terrapene triunguis, assembly GCF_002925995.2. Taxonomy (NCBI): domain Eukaryota; kingdom Metazoa; phylum Chordata; order Testudines; family Emydidae; genus Terrapene; species Terrapene triunguis. Next base: position 5,345,102 of record NW_020665188.1, on the reverse strand, counting down.
ACTGTGTTTTTTTGGAGTGGAAGGAGAACCTGAGTATGAAAATAAGTTATGGGCACCATGTTACACATGGATTGGGGTGCTGTGGGGCCGGGGGAGGAATTACATGGGAAACTTTAGAAGATGGTCCTTGTGGAGTCTCCTATGCAAGTTCCCCTGAACAGGGAGGTTTTCAAAAAAGAATACAAGACTCATTTGTTCAGATTTGGGCAGTGGCAAGCCAAAGACTAGCAGCCTTTCCATGGTACTTCCTGGCAGCATCACTTCTGAGGATGATTTCTGACCTCATGAACGGAAGGCATGGAAGGGATTTAATGCTGGTCGGCCATCATTAACTACTGCGCAGGTTTCACCTCAAATAGGCCAATAGCCAAGAAGAACATGATCTGAAAAGCAGCTATTCACCTACACATATTCCAGTATACTATTCTACCCCACATTCCATATCCTCATACTTGCACAGCCTTCATTAAGTGAAGAGGGAGGATGCCATAGAAACACTGCTCTCCTTCCTCTGAGAGATTTGAGGCCACTCATCCCTTCTGCCTCTGAACTCCCCTACACGGCATGGGACCCTGCGTTAGCAACTGCTAAATGTTTAATCAGGTATTTGTGTATATATACAAATGCATTTATAGAATAGACATAAACAGTAGTGATTCTTCACCACTGTAGCTATAGCCTACTAATGGATGTAGGTCTAGAGATAAGGTATTTGACTGCATTTCACAGTGCAACAGAAAGCCATTTAAAAATGCATTGCAGGGTTTAGAGTTCCATAAAATAATCTGTACCTATATTTCTCTGTATGTATATTTACACCCACTCATCACTTAAGAATATATTTTTCACCAAATGTCATAGAATCAGAATATCAGGGTTGGAAGAGACCTCAGGAGGTCATCTAGTCCAACCCCCTGCTCAAAGCAGTACCAATACCCAACTAAATCATCTGATCCCCAGCTAAATCATCCGAAGCATGTCAAGCACCAAAAGAGAGCATTTTATTCTTGGTATGTATAGTTACTGGAGTCCATTTGATTTACAAAACACAGGTCACAGAACATTCTGTGAACAAACAGCCATCCAGTTAAGCCTTGGTAAAGTTTACTTCATTCGTATGAGCATGTTGTGGTGTATACTTTGTAATTTTAAAATAATCATGAGTCATTAAAGTAACATTTTGTCTATTTCCCAGAAATACTCATATTTTATCATTCATATAGAGTAGGAAATATATTGATTTTCTATCACGTTTCACTTAAAAGCCCAGTAAGGTTACTGGATAAAACAAGTATTGAACTCCCTTATCCTGTGGTATTAGGTGGTGGTGGTGGTTTTTTGTTTAATTTTGTTTATTGCAAATCTTGATAAGATTGTGGGAAAACAGTAACAAAAAAAAATCCTGTTTATTATTATAATGTTGTTTTGGTGCAAACCTGTTGGTAAGTCATTCTTATTATTGTCATTTTGCAAAGGGTGATCAGCCTTAATTATTAGATATTAATGGACCAAATAGGTATATAGTGCAATTCTCAGTGCAAACTCTCATAGTCGTCCTCTGCACTGTAGCCATTTTAACACTGAACTCATCACAAATGCTATGTGTATATGTATGAGTATACATATATACTAAATATATGGCTATTGTGAGATTTTTACAGCTCCAAATGTATATAACAAAGTGCATTTAATTCACTTACCTCTCTGTGGGTTATTAGAAGATTAATCCACTGAGTCAAGAATAACTTAATGGGTTTTGAATCTGGAGTGCTTCTCAAATAATTAAAACTAAGATGTGTATCCTGTGGAAAGACATTACCGTAAATTCTATGAAATCACAATATTCCACTATAGCTTCAATGTGCAGGGCTCTGACTTCAGTTTGTGGCAGAGTTCTAAACGTTGATAAGAAAGTGCAAAGACCTATCTCCAGAATGTGCAGATGTACTGTATGTTCAGCTCACAAAACTACTTGTGCCTTAGCCTGAAGTGATCCCCAGTTCAATAGGTGCTAATCGTTGCAGAAAAACATTACACTAACAGTGCAAAGGGGCCTGGAATTTCTTAATGCATCTTTTTGGAACTTGATTTTTTTTTTTTTTTTTTTAAACCCAGCAAACGTTTTTGTTGAATTATTTGTTTGGGGAGTTTTACAGCTTTGTTTTCTGTTGAAATTGCTGATTATAAACCTACAGTTTTGTACTTATTCAGAACTTTTAAAATTGTTTATACAATAAAATGAGGAAACCTTTGATATGAATGACAAAACGGGCTTTTTAGCTTTTATTTTTCTTTACACTTGTGTTTCAAATAGATTAAATGTTGGTTCTCCTTGGCTAAGACTCCCAGGAGTTTTATCATCAGATTTCCCAGCTTAGTTTTCTTTTTGTAGGCATTTGGGAGGGTACCGTAGCTTAAGCAAATAGTGCTCAAATTACTGTTTTGTTTGAACCCCTTTATTATGGAATACAGATGAGAAGAAAAGTTCAGATTTCATCCTAAAAGCACCATTTATGTCAGAGACATTTTCCTATTAGCTCTGGTTCAGCCTCTCTCAGGCAGTCTGCTCTATATCCTTATAACTAGCCATCAGTGATTGTAAGCATAATGCATGGCGATAAGTAGGTAATGTACTCATATTTTCTGTGTTACATGTTCTCTTCCAGAAGGCCATACTTATTATACAGCTAAATCTTGCGTGCCTTACTCATGCAAGATAGTCCCTTTGAAATCAGCGCATCTAGTTATATAAGTAAGGTGAGCTGGATTTGCCTTTTGGTTTTAGGACTTTCTGAAAAATAGAATTGCTTTCCATACTTGAACTGCTTAGATGTAAAAAAGCTGTTGCCTTGTTTCTTAGTAGTCAAGGAGAATTAAGACTGATGTCTCGGATTCCGTACCAAAAGTGTGTGATCTAACAATAAGATACTAGACCTTTAGTCATATTATGTTATTACAATATCTGAATTTGAGCTGCTATTTTCATTGCAACATGTAGCTGTTTTGGAGATTCGTAAGTTAAGCCCCAAACCTGCAATTCACTGGATGCAAACACAGTAGTCATGCATGATCAAGTTGTATGATGGCAGCCTCACCTTAGACTAACCCAAGTCATGCTGAAGTAAATATTATACTATATCAATATAAAATTTTATAAAAGTTTTTAATATATGCTACCTATGATACCAAGATATTATGACAAATGCAATATGATCTTTAAAGATGCTTTGGTTACTCAAGTATATTTTTAGAAATATGAAAATCAATAAGTTCACATTCTGATCATAACCTGTAAAATTAAGAGTGAGAATTTTTAAAACAAATTGGGCCCTTCCAGTAAAGTTCTTAAGCAGTGCAAAACTTTTACATGTGAGTAAAAGTTATAGCTGTGTTTAAAGTGCTTTATTGGATCAAAGCAATAGTGTGTGAAAAAAGAGTGGAAAATCTATGAATTAAAAATTGTAGAGGCAAAAGAAATTGCTGAGAGGTTTTTTTTTTTTTTTTTTTTTTTATGCCTCTATAGCCCAAATATTTTTTTAATGATTTTAAAGAACAGTTTTGCAGAGAATAAGTTCAGATTTTGGTCTTTCTTTGTTTTAATTAAAATATTTTGAAATATCCAGGATAAGGAACACTTTTTACATTAAAAAGGTCGTAGAGCAGTTTTTAAACTAAGGGCTGGGGGGAAGCCGACAGGTGCAGAGGAGCACGTGGTACGGACATCCCTTAGAGGAGGATCTATAAATGGAGATTCCCTATGTCTTAATAAGGAGGAGAGGATGGAAGATGATAAAATACAGGTAGGATCTGGTGAGAAATAGTCAAAAGAAAAGAAGTCCCATTCAATTACATCATGTAATGGCAGAAAGCTAAAAAGTGACAAGTTTTAAAGTGCTTATATACCAATGCTAGAAGTCTAAATAATAAGATGGGTGAACTAGAGTGCCTCTATTAAATGAGGATATTGATATAATAGGCATCACAGAAACTTGGTGGAATGAGGATAATCAATGGAACACAGTAATACCAGGATACAAAATATATCGAAAGGACAGAACAGGTCATGCTGGTGAGGGAGTGGCACTATATGTGAAAGAAAGCATAGAATCAAATGAAGTAAAAATCTTAAATGAACCAAACTGTACCATAGAATCTCTATGGATAGTAATTCCATGCTTGAATAATAAGAATATAGTAGTAGGGATATATTACAGACCACCTGACCAGGATGGTGATAGTGACTGTGAAATGCTCAGGGAGATTAGAGAGGCTGTTAAAATAAAAAAACTCAGTAATAATAATAATGGGGGATTTCAACTATCCCCATATTGACTGGGTAGATGTTACCTCAGGACGGATGCAGAGATAAAGTTTCTTGACACCTTAAATGACTGCTTCTTGGAGCAGCTGGTCCTGGAACCCTCAAGAGGAGAGGCAATTCTTGATTTAGTCCTAAGTGGAGCACAGGATCTGGTCCAAGAGGTGAATATAGCTGGACTGCTTGGTAATAGTGACCATAATATAATTAAATTTAATATCCCTGTGGCAGGAAAAACACCACAGCGGCCCAACACTGTAGCATTTAATTTCAGGAAGGGGAACTACACAAAAATGAGAAGGTTAGTTAAACAGAAATTAAAAGGTACAGCACCAAAAGTAAAATCCCTGCAAGCTGCATGGAAACTTTTTAAAGATACCATAATAGAGGCTCAATTTAAATGTTATACCCCCAATTAAAAAACAGTCAGAGAACCAAAAAAGAGCCACCGTGGCTAAACAACAAAGTAAAAGAAGCAGTGAGAGGCAAAAAGGCATCCTTTAAAAAGTGGAAGTTAAATCCTCATGAGGAAAGTAGAAAGAAGCATAAACTCTGGCAAATGAAGTGTAAAAATATTATTAGGAAGGCCAAAAAAGAATTTGAAGAACAGCTAGCTAAAGACTCAAAAAAATGTTGCTATTACTTTTTAAGTACATCAGAAGCAGGAAGCCTGCTAAACAACCAGTGGGGCCACTGGATGATCGAGATGCTAAAGGAGCACTCAAGGACGACAAGGCCATTGCGGAGAAACTAAATGAATTCTTTGCATCGGTCTTCACAGTTGAGGGTGTGAGTGAGATTCCCAAACCCGAGCCATTCTTTTTAGGTGACAAATCTGAGTAACTGTCCCAGATTGAGGTGTCATTAGAAAAGGTTCTGGGACAAATTGATAAACTAAACAGTAAGTCACCAGGACCAGATGGTATTCACCCAAGAGTTCTGAAGGATCTCAAATGTGAAATTGCAGGACTACTAATGGTAGTCTGTAACCTATCATTTAAATAAGCTTCTGTGCCAAATAACTGGAGGATAGCTAATGTGACACCAATTTTTAAAAAGCGCTCTGGAGACCCCAGCAGTTACAGGCCGGTAAGCCTGACTTCAGTACCAGGCAAACTGGTTGAAACTATAGTAAAGAAGGTTCTCTCATGGATTGGTAACTAGTTAAAAGATAAGAAACAAAGGGTAGGAATAAATGGTCAGTTTTCAGAATGGAGAGAGGTAAATAGTGGTATACCTCAGGAGTCTGTGCAGGGCCCAGTCCTATTTAACATATTCATAAATGATCTGGGAAAAGGGGTAAACAGTGAGGTGGCAAAATTCGCAGATGATACAAAACTACTCAAGATAGTTAAGTCCCAGGCAGACTGTGAAGAGCTACAAAAGGATCTCTCAAAACTAGGTGACTGGGCAACAAAATGGCAGATGAAATTCAATGTTGATAAATGCAAAGTAATGCACATTGGAAAACATAATCCCAACTATATATATAAAATGATGGGGTCTAAATTAGCTGTTACCACTCAAGAAAGAAATCTTGGAATCATTATGGATAGTTCTCTGAAAACATCCATTCAATGTGCAGCGGCAGTCAAAAAAGCAAATAGAATGTTGGGAATCAATAAGATAGAAAATATCATATTGCCGCTATATAAATCCGTGGTATGCCCACATCTTGAATACTGCGTGCAGATGTGGTCGCCCCATCTCAAAAAAGATATATTGGACTTGGAAAAGGTTCAGATAAGGGCAACAAAAATGGTTAGGCGTATGGCACGGCTGCCGTATGAGGAGAGATTAATAAAACTGGGACTTTTCAGCTTGGAAAAGAGACGACTAAGGGGGGATATGATAGAGGTCTATAAAATCATGACTGTCCTGGAGAAAGTAAATAAGGAAGTGTTATTTATTCCTCCTCATAACACACAAACTAGGTGCCACCAAATGGAATTAATAGGCAGCAGGTTTAAAACAGACAAAAGAAAGTATTTTTTCGCACAACGCACAGTCAACCTGTGGAACTCCTTGCCAGAGATGTTGTGAAGGCCAAGACTATAACAGGGTTCAAAAAAGAACTAGATAGCCATTGATGGACCTATCCTCTATGAATCTATTAGCCAGGATGGGCAGGAATGGTGTCCTTAGCCTCTGTTTGCCAGAAGCTGGGAATGGGCAACAGGGGATGGATCACTTGATTACCTGTTCTGTTCATTCCCTCTGGAGCACCTGGCATCGGCCACTGACCCAAGATAGGATATTGGTCCAGATGGACCTTTGGTCTGACCCAGTATTGCTGTTCTTATGTTCTTACATGATGTTGTGTAATGTGTATAAAAATGTGCTCTTAGCACAATGGTGTCACTGTTCAAATAATACTTTACTATTTAGGTATTCAGGGATTGATCCAAAGCCCATCTGAAGTCAGTGGGAGTCTTTCAGTGGTGTTTGGATCAGATCCTAATACATCTCTACCCCGATATAACGCGACCCAATATCATATGAATTAGGATATAACGCGGTAAAGCAGTGCTTCGGGGGGGGCTGGGCTGCACACTCCGGTGGATCAAAGCAAGTTCGATATAACGCGGTTTCACCTATAATGCGGTAAGATTTTTTGGCGTCTTTTGCTGTCTTTTGCTTCCTCTGCAACATCTGATGATCTCATTAACACCTCAGCAATTAAAGAGCCTGAATTCACTGCCTTCCTTACATTACTTTAGGTGTTAGTAATCTCTTGAAGTGTAGAATGTTTTCAGAATGTAATCTACACATCCCGAATCTACAGATCCCAAATAATTTATTTTTATATCTATGTCAAGAAACACATTCAAATATATGGTTTTAAAATGTATTTATTTGTGAGTTTAGTTTGGGATCTTTGAGTGGAGAGCTACTCTGAAAAATAACTGTAAAATGGCATCATAGGCTTTCCATCTACATTGTGTCTGTGACTCCGAATCAAATGAGCTCTGCTTGCATGTCAAAAGACTTTTAACTGTCAGATCCTAGCCTGAGTTTACAGTTCTGGAAGCCAAGCTGTGTTTTTTGGCTTGTGCAGCATTTGTAGGCCAGATATAATAATTCTGTAGCCCAGGTTCTACCCTCAGACCTGGACAACCTCATTCTTTCTAATGGGGATACCCATTTGTAACAAAGGGCAGAATTTGGCCCTAGTAACTAGAAGTTTCTTAACTCTGATGTGTGAGAAGAAATAGAACTGGGCTCACCCCCTTCAAAGCTGTAGAAACTTTACACAGCTGACTAGAGGGAAAAAATAATATAAATATATTTTTGTCACTAATGTGACAAATGGCTCTGAATGCACACAGAAAACTTATCTGTTGAGGGTGCTATTTTTGCACAGTCACTTTTAAGAGAAGAACCACACTTTAAGCAGCCTTTTGTGTATTGTATGTATTTTCAAATACTTTCTGTTCATCTTGCTTTTCCACACTATTGTGTGGGCATCGGAAGACATACATAATGTTTTCCTTCCTAACTACTGTGAATTTGATTTATTTTGTTTATTTCCTAGCTATAACATTAATTTTTTGTGGCTTAATATGTATGTGAATTTCTTTGAACAATTTATTACATCTCAATAAACACAGCCCTTGGCTCTAAATTCGGGGGATTTTAAGAGGTAATATCTCCTGATTGTTTTCCAGTTCAAACTATGAAATATGGATAGTACAGTAAAAATGAAAGCGGCAATCTAGTTGATAGCACTAGAGGAAGACAAACTGGAGATTTATAGAAAGTGGCCGTCATTGTGCATCGTTGTCAGTTTCACTTTAGTCTTTAAACCTGACCAGTACAATAGTGACATCTCCCTGGTGTGGCCTCCGGTTGTTGTCCCTAATGCTGAGCCAGAAGCAGTTTTCTGCTGGTTTAACAAATTCATGCCTCAGACTTAGAACCATGCCCCTCTAGCATGCCTCCCAGACCCTTTTTTCCTCGCACTGCTGGTTGAATGAGCACTTGGTTCTTCATGTCATGTAACAACTTTTCAGATCTTTGCCTCCCATCCTCCTCCATACCCTCACTCCCCAACTTTCAACTGGACAAAGGGATAAATTCCTAGTAGTTCAGGGAAGTAATAACTACTGGTACTCTGAGCACACTAGTTGGCCAAGATAACAAGGAGCCCTGTGGCTAGTAAGCTGCTCATTCTTCAACCTACTAGTCTGGATTTTAGAGAACAGAGAAGTACTTTAAAGACATTCAAGTGGGGGGAAAAACATACATTTTAAGAAGATAATTACGTTCATCTTTAATCTAGAGGGATATGAATCAAGTGTGTCCTTGAAGAAAACATTAAAGGTAAGATATACTAATTACAACAACTGAGTTAAAAGCAAAGTGTTTTTTAAATGAGCAGATCCCAAAGAACCAAATCCTACTTATGACCAATGTTGTATACAGTCCTAAACTATTTTTCCCCGTGAACTTCAGTTTGGCTGCTCACATCCCTATTCAGTGAAGATAATCAACTTTTAGAAAATGGATTCCCAGTCCACGTGTAGAAAGTGTTTAAGGTATTTCAGTAATGGCTGTGTCTAAACAAAATCTTTATGTTTGGATATATTTCAAAAAACTGTAGGTGAACAAGTTTTGATTTTGATGATTATATATTGGTCTGGGACATTAGCTTCTTAGATAAAGGCCATCGCTCTTCCTTATGGCCTTGTGAAAGGAGAGCTTATGAGCAAACAGCAATAAAATAATTAACATTTTACTAATATTGGTACAGCAGCTATAGGATAGAAATTTTCAAAAGCAATCCACATCTGACTAATTTTGTAAGGTTCAGGCAATGTTGAGGGCTTTGAATTTCCCACCCATAGCTATAATTTTATATACACACACCTATACTAGCCCTTTAGGACAATTTGTATACGTCTTTGAAACATGTATTACTGTTTTTAAAGGAGCAGTATTTTTAAAGGTACTGAGTTTTTGGTTTAGAGCATACAGCTCGTTGAGTCAAATTCGGCCTTCATACATGCAAAGTTTTATTGATTTCAGTGCGATTGCACAGGATGTGAGAGCATAATTTTATTTATTATCTCTAAAGCAAGAGCAAATGGAGTTTTTTGCATGCTTGTACATGCATCCCAGTTTCATAATGCATCCCCCATTCCTGCTTTATATTAAAAGAAAAACTGCAATGAGTAATTGCTCATTCTTAGTGTCATGTGTTCTGGCTTGATGTAGAAGATTAAAGAGGCTCTGTCAACTAGATATCAAAATCTGCCTTTCTTAAGTAAAGTAATTCTCTTGTAATATCCATGGATACTGATGCCTGCTTTTTAGGGTGGGAATACTTCAGTGGGCCATCATCTGCCCAGAACAGAAACCAGACAAACACTTGAACTTATTGCCACCAACTTATAAATATTTAGCAGGTTTCTACCTTAAACAGCCACTGAAAATGGTGGGCACTTCCTAAACTACTACTTGGATCCTTCCATTATCCTTTCTCCACCAGAAGAGGCTGTGGAGCCACTCCACGACTTGCCACAGGATTTCCCCATTGCTGCTCCAGTAGAAGTACATAATAAGTTTGTAATCGGTTTCTGACAGAACTGAAATTGAAATCTGCATTTGTAATGTATTTAAACACCGTTTGCTGACTGTAACAGGTGATATGTGCATTTGTATCAAACTTTTAAAGTCATATTTCAAATAAAAAAAGTTCCTAAAAAATTAGGGTGTTATGTGAGATTTTACTATCCTTTCTAGAAAAGAGAAGATTGGGGTCCTAAATAGGTTGCTACTGTCCCTTTAAAGAATTTGCCAGTAGTCTAATCCTACATATTATAAAACTGCAATTGTTGTAACATCTTCCATTAATAAGTCCTTACTTGTATCCCAGTGACACAAACATGATAGACACTGTTGCCCTACAACGCACCAATGCACAAGGACACAGAAGAGAACAGTCCCTGTCTAGAAGAGCTTATAGCCTAAGAAATATATTGCATTTAGACCTAGTTTATCCATTTTCTAAAAATCAGACTTGAAAGAAAATACCAGGTACCTACATTTTTGAATGTATATATTTTCAGACTTAATTAGTTGAATATGCCTCTGATTTTCATAATCTTACATTGATGTCAAGAAAAATAGTATCTGAAATCAGATAAAGAAGAACAAATGTCTATTTAGATAAATTTCCTGGGTTTCTCCCCATATTTTGAGCTGGTAACATGAGTCAATACTGGAACAACTCATTGAAATAGGCTGCAGGAAGTTATACCTCATTCTCCCCTTGTCTCTGAATATTATTGCTTCCATTGAAGTAGTTGAGACCACAATATTTGGAACAGTTGCAGCTGCTTGGTGCTAATTTCTGAGTACATAGGAAGTCTTTATGATTTCTATGGCACTTTTTTAATGTTAAAATGAGATGAAAAATAATTACCCTTTTTAACTTCCTTCATTCATATATAAAGGCAAACTTCTAGTAAACTACTTTCCCTGCAGTATTTTCATATGTAAAAACAAAATGTTAGCTATTCGTACTTTCCTGTGTGTTAGGTCTGGTAGACTAAAAGCAATTGAAATGAGAAAATACACAGGCAGAAACAATAGACACTTGATAATGATTTTGCTGAAGTGTGTTAATAGTTAACTTTACAGCCTTGATAATCTGAATCTCTTCCAGGTGACCGAGTGCAATGGCGTTTAGCTTCCTGCATTTGTCAATGTGAAAATACGCATTTGCTTCCTCATCATTGTCATGCTGCAGCCACGCAATTAAGTGGTTTTGCTCCTGAGTCAATCAAACAGCAACCATCTCTTGCCAAAAGTATATCAAAAAGCTCATAACTGGCTCTCCTTCAATCAGTTAATCTCTGCTTTTTATTTTTTGTTAAAAGATATTGGGTGTCTCATTTACAGTTGTTCCTGTGGGCTGATATTTTTGAATGCATATAGTGTAGGGTTTTTTTTTAATGATTTTAGTAATCTGACTACAGGAAGAGAATCTGTCTGAAAAGCTACTGCTGAATATAACAAAGGTCACAGTATGTGCTGAGATTACACAAAGTGGAATTTTGGAGTGGGAGTGCCAGTGTGGAGAGGAGCATTAACTGGTGTCAACCGGGAATCTGTTTTATACTGACAACATGTAATCCCCTGAAAATAGGGGTTTATAATGGGAAAGATAGATTATCATATAGAGAACATTGTGTACGTTCAAGCTCGTTTCAGAAGAGCGATTGAGCTGTGTCTTTGGAGGAACGAGCATTTGCTGTACAGCCCATTGTTCCAGTAGCAGCTCTGAGGCAGTTTGGTCTAATGGACTGAACACAAGTCTCGGAGAAAGGAACTCCTGGGTTCTAATTCTTAACTATCACTGATTCGCCATGTGGCCTTGGGCAAGTTACTTAGCCCCATTTCCCATCTGTAAAACAAATAATAATACCTACATACCACAGTGGGGTGTTGCAAGCATAGGTTAATGTTTGTAGAGCACTTTGGGGATGGAAAGCATTACATCTTTAACTGGAGTATTGTGTCCAGTTCTGGGTGCCACATTTCAGGAAAGATGTGAACAAATTGAAGAAAGTCCAGAGAAGAGAAACAAAAATGATTAAAGGTATAGAAAACATGACCTATGAGGGACTATTGAAAAAATTGGGTTTGTTTAACCTGGAAAAGAGAAGACTCAGAGGGGACATGATAACAGTTTTCAAGAACATAAAAAGTTGTTACAAGGAAGAGGGAGAAGAATTGTTGTTCTTAACCTCTGAGGATAGGACAAGAAGCAATGGGCTTAAATTGCAGTAATGGAGGTTTAGGTTGGACATTAGGAAAAACTTCCTAACTGTCAGGGTGATTAAGCACCGGAATAAATTGCCCAGGGAGGTTGTGGAATCTCCATAATTGGAGCTTTTTAAGAGCAGGTTAGACAAACACCTGTCAGGAATGGTCTAGATAATACTTAGTCCTGCCATCAGTGTTGGGCACTGGACTAGATGACCTCTCAAGGTCCCTTCCAGTCCTATGATTCTATTATGAGTGCTTAGAACTGGTTCAAAGGTCTAGTCCTACAGAGTTTGACTCATCAGAGGGAGGGTTTAGGAAAACAACGGTCATGATGATTTGAATAACACATGTCCCTGTCTTTATTTTTTGCCCTCACAAAATAAATCTACTAGAGCAAAGCATCTTTGTCTAATTATTTGCCCCCTGTACCATTCATACCCTTTGAATTACTGAAGAATGCTACAAGATTCTCTTCTACCTAGCTAAAAATTCTGTATGCTGCAGTGTTACAAGATCACTTTCATTTGTTGAAGCGAGTAAAACATTTAGCTCAAATATTTAACACATTTTGTAGATTTAGAGAGCCAAAGGGGGGATATAGTATGTGGTCCCTGTGTGTCTAGCAACATATTCCCCACCTCCAGAAACATAGATATTGAGATCAGATATTCCACAAATTCTGAATTCATGAAAGATTTTTCCATTCCTTCCTCCCCCACCTCCCTTTGCTCCCTACTTTCTAGACATTTGATTGCTTTCTGAAGGAATACTTACTACAATAACATGTCCATTCTCTCTGGGGCTAAAGAGAATTCTAATTTTAAAAAAGGAAAATGTAAAAATGTACTCTTCTGTAAAAATAATCTGTAGTGATCACTATTTAACACAATAAGGGGGAACTGAGCCATTTTTAGTCCCTATCCAGTTTCTGTTCAATAGCTCAAACTATATCTAACTGCCAGCTAATAGCTCAATTGTATAGATTACTCAATTATTCCAAGAGATTTCAATCTGCTTGAAAATGTTTGTGTGCCAGTTTCTTTGGCATTTTTGAAGTAATATAAGATTACAGTTATTGGCTAATAATGTTTGCATTGCTGGTAGGCAAGTGGGCTTTTTTAGATGAACCATTGTCATAACATATCTTTTCTCATTTCCCAATCCATCTTCCCTTCCTTCTCCAATTCTAGGCCTTTCAATGGACCATCCTCAGCTCTCTTCCTTCACATTGAAGAGTCCACAGAGCTTGAACCCCACATTTCAGGTGAATTTGAACCCAGCTGGCCAGGGTTCATCTCCTCTTCTGAGTCCTGTCCTGAGCGATGCTGGCAGTGCCCGGGTAGAAGAGGAAGAGGAAGTAAAACACAAGGTAAGGCAATGGCATTACAGAGAACCTAAGCAATGAGTGAGGAGTGTGTATTGACTTAGCGTGGATTCTGATGCAGTTCTCTGTATATTCTTCGTTACTATTAACGATATTTTGTGCTAATACGAACTTAGTGTTTGCAAGCTCCTACAATGAAAATTCAGTGGGAGTATGTTGACCCTGGGGTCCCGGAGTCTCTTGCATTAGAACCTCATGCCAGGATAGTCCTCATTGCTGCTGTTGGAGTCGAGTGTGCATGTTGCTTAAGTGTGTGTGTTGTTAAGCACAGCATAATCCTTGTCTATGCACAGTGTTGTTGTATTTAACATTGTCAACTGATTGGACAGTCCTTGTCTACACTAAGTGCTTAACGTCGTGTTAGTTAAAAATTTGTTCTAACCTGATTTAATTTCCCAGGGTGGACAGGGCCACCGAGCTAAAATCTGTTAACGTACAGGGCATGTGGCAAAAACTACTTAGGCTTTATTAGAAGGTGAGGTTAGAGTGAGGAACTTTCAGTTATTTTTGAAGGTTGGTGCATGGATGGTTTTTGACACTGTATCAGCTAACAATTACTTTGTTTTTTTAAATATTGAGCTGCACTCAGTTTTATGGCAGGCACATCATATATAAAAGGAAATAATAAAACAATCGTAACGTGTGTGTGTGTATATATATATATATATGTATGTATATATATATGTGTGTGTGTGTGTGTATATATATATATGTGTGTGTGTGTGTGTATATATATATATATATATGTGTGTATAAAAATAAAAAATATATCAATATTATAGTGGCACTGTCTTTTTCCATTTCTGTCACATATACCTCATTTTTCAAAAGTGTAATATCTCAACAATTTGCATTCCCTTTGGATTGAAACTCATTTAAAAAAGTTTTTAAGCCTTGGGATGAATTTTTGTTGCTAATTGATTTTAAGCATGGTCAACTTCTGAGAGTTCTAAAGCTTCAGTTTCCTCTTGAAAATAATTTCTTAAAATGAAACTTATCCAGGATCAGACCTTAAGTTTCATGGTAAATTTTTACAGGCTATTTATGAATACCTGGAAGATGGAGACTTACAATGGGAATACGAATATGAATGTGTTGGTGCTGATGAGTGCTGCTGTAATTTTATAGAAATATCAGGGCATGAATGTGTAACTTAAGTTTTTATATGCTACGTATTGTCTTGTATTTTAAAATCGTAGTTCCATTTACTAAAATTAAATCATTGCACAAGTAAAGGTAAGTCTTCCCCAGCATTTCTCTAGATTACAAAACACTTAGTGAAAATGTTCAGTAGCCCTTAGTTTCTCATTGCTTTCATGTGGCACCATGTGCTTGCAGAACTGCAGTGTTAACTCTTTTTTGGCACTTGAATTGGATTTCTGGAAAAGGAAAGAGGCTCAGTGATGGGGAAAGAACAATAGGATTTGAGAGGGAAAATAGAAATAGTGCGGTAGTTGGCACCCGAAAGACAGTTTAAAAGATGTCATTACCATGACTGCTCTGCAGTGTAAAGGGCATTAGGTGAGGGTTGGTACGCTATCTAGAGTAATAAATACCTTTTTTGCTTCTTATAAATATTTATTTTAAAAGACAACTGAAATGTTAAAGACTCTTCAAAGGGAGCATTCAGAGACGTATAAAGGTTAGAAAATAAACTCAAAAAGAAGATAAAGTGAAGCAACACCACCCCAAGCTAAATTTTAGCTTGGAAATGTTTGTAGTGGCAAGGAAGCCACACATCATCATCCTGCCATTGCTGCTGCAGGCACTGTGTGAGTTCTCCGCATGCTGGTTCCACACCATATGCCCTTGTTCCATCTAGGATGGGTGCACCCCTCTCTACCTATTAGGGTACGCAGAATGGAGCAGATATGAACAGAATGAGATACTCAATACTAATGCCAGGCACTTACTACAGCTGCGCCTTATAAGGTAGAGGGGAGAGAAGGAGAGTGGAGGGTGGGTATGAGGAACGTTCTAGGAAGAGAGCTCAGATTCTAAGTTCTTCAGGGCAGAGACCATCTTTTTGTTTTATGTTCGTACAGCACCTAACACGATGTTTGGAGCTACTACAATACAAATAATAGTAATAGAGTTAGAGGAGACAGAAGAAAGTTGGATAACTTTGATCTTGTCAATAATGAGGAGAGTCAGTCAGTGCATGAGGGAGGGCAAAAACAATAGTGAGGGCCTTAATTACCTGGCTTACAGGAAGAAACATGGGTCTGGTGCTTATTTCACGGGACCAGAAATGGCGCTCAACAGAGTGCAGCTGCTCTGTGACTGCCAGCAGGAACTGTGAATTGTTTTTGTCAATGGCTTGCAGCAGGGCTGCTTGCAGGACATCGCTATGTTCCATGCGGTGGACCCTACTTTGGCTCTGGAAATACTGCAGGAGAAACCGCGAGGTGTTTGAGATGCTCGCAGCAAGAGTGCACAACTGAGCAGGCGCCATAACCCCAGAAGCATGGAGTACGCGCGGTGGTTTTAAGGCGCGAAAACCACTGGGTTGTTTGCCATTGATACGAGGGAGGGAGGACAGTGCATTATGGGATGCCGATGCAATATTCCCATTCTCCCTTGTGACAATGTATTGGTCTCATGAGGCATTGCACAAACTTCCCAAAGCACACTGCGGCAAGTTGCACTTTGGGATTGCTACCCACGATGCTTTGTGCATCGTTGCAGGCGCTGCTAGTGACGCACTCCATCGAGACAATGAGCATGGTGTGGCCACACACAATCGACTTAATTAATTTGGAGGCTCAAGGTCAAAATAGATCAAGTCAACTTAATTTTGTAGTGTAGACAAGCCCTAAAACAAAAGGAAAGAAGAGAATGAGTGTCACATTTATCATGCTAATAAGGTGCTTCCAAAGATCATTCACTTTTAAAATATTTTCCGGAAAGAAGCCCCAATTTCCTTCCCCATCTGTTTCTTCCCCTGCAAAAAATTTAGCATGTTGTTTTTTTCCCTCTCTCTGAACTTCCTTCCTCCTCAGTTGGATTCTGAATTGGCTGCTGCTCAGTTAAAGATAGTGGGTATATAGGCCAGCCTGTGGGTGTTATGTACATACATCAATCAACTGACTGACCTCTTTGACAGATAGTGGCCTCTCTACCTGCCCTGTATGATTAAGCATAAAGCAGAGACTAAAAAAATAGCATCTCTTACATTTATTGCCCTGTCTAAAAGCCTGTTTGATTTATTTCTTCCACTTCTTGTGTCCCAGTTTGTGTTCAAATAATTGAAATCTCTCATTAATACCATTATGTTCCTTTTGCATAGCTTTTTAATTTTTGCTGACTTTTCTGTTGCTCCTTCTGATGAAGCATCTTATAGCAAGCTCCTCTGTAAACTTATTTCCTTTATTGCATTTAATCTCAAAATGAAATAATTCTACCTCATCCAGAGTGGTCTCACCGATCTCCTCATTTCACTGCTTCCTTCCTATACATATAAGTTACTTATCCTGTCCTGCCCCTTCTCATCTGAACAATATATCTTTCAGTATTAACAATGTTGTTGCTCTCCAAGTACTGTCTCTTCCTCACATTCATTTATCATCCTCCAATTTAGTGCTGGCATATAATAATTTTGGAAGGCACCTGCACTATCCCCCTCCATCTTTCCTCCTTCCCTGACATCTCCATCTCTATTCTTCCTTCACTTCTCCTGTCCAAACCACCCTCTTCTCCCCACATGCTCAGTTTTCCTTTCTTATGCACTTACCCAGGTTCTTCTGTCTTTCCATTGAGACCACAGCAGGCTTGAAAACCCTTCTAGTACGGCTGGGGGTGGAGTGGAGTGGGGAGAATTGCAAAGGAAAGAAAGGTGCCTGGAGGCCCAAAGAACCTCCCGTAGGTAGGTTGGGTGGCCAAGACAGGACCTGTAGCAGCCTGTAGATGAGGTAAGTGGCAGCTGCTGGGAGACCAGCATTGAGAGAAGCGGAGCAGAGCTGTCTGGTCAGCAGGGCTCGAGGGACCAGCTGTGCAGAAGCTCACAGCACAGCAGTATCATTGCTGCAGAGGTCATAGGCAGGCTGTTCCATCTGGTACTCCTTTTGTCACTGCCTTTGTCACCTACGCTGCATACATTGCTGACATCACACAACCATTCCTAGGAGCACCCTGTGTGTAGTTTGCATGTCCCTAAGTGGCTTTAAGCTCACAATTGTCACTCTGACTTTTTTTGCTTTGACAAATCCATGACCTAAAATTTATTCCTATAAGCTTACAGTCCTAATTGTGTTCAGTGGTATATTGAGCACTCACAGTAACTATGGCAGTGATGGTTAGAAGTGAACACCTCTAGCACAATTTTTACCTGTAATTTAAAGAGGGGAATCATGAAGATGACTGGTTTGTACAAAATGTCATCCTGTTTCTCTTAGCAGAAATTATTCTAGCGATGTATAAAGAATTAGTAAGGCCACATTTGAAATGTGATGAATTCAACCTGTTTATAAATAGAATATTTTTAGAAAGGAAAAAAAGTACAACAGAAAGGAGTCAGAATGTTACAGGAACTATGAGATCTCAGTTCTTCAGAAAGGTTAGAGAAGCTATGGTATACCGTGGAAAGACTATTTATGAGAGGGAGCCCCACTGAGGTTATACTGCCTTTTGAAGGGAATAGAAATTTGATAAAATAAGGCTCTTTAGGTTAATGTCAGGTAAAATTATACAAGATGGTTATAGGTGTCTAAAGTAAAGCTCCCAAAGGACCAGTTTCTGATGCCTTATTCACATTGACTAGTTTCTTATTCCGCAAGTGATCCCATTGAAGTTTAATGGGATGACTCCTGGAGGAAAGCACTACTGAACTGGAGTAAGGGTATTAGAAATTACAAGAACTTGGGAATTTCTTTACATCAGTAGGAGACAAGACCTAAAATAAACCACTACCGGGAGCAACAAATACAAAACAACCTAAAAAGGAGCTAGACAGTATTTGGAAGAAATAATGTTGTGGGATGGGCCCATCGAAGAGTGTACCTAAGAATGACTTTCCGACAAGCCATTAAAATGTTTTGCACGAGTGCAGTATTAACCCATCAAATCTGGTATGTTCTATATACATAGAAGTCATCTGTGCAATTGTATTGGAAGGTGCTTCCAATCATTGTCATAGGGCTCACTAATCCCAGTAGTAGTGCCAGCTGTTGTTTATCACTTCTGGGCTATAGCCAATAAAGCATTTACTTCTGTTGCACCCATATGGTCCTCTCTGTGCTCCTGGTGCCTGCCTGCAGTACAACAGGATAGTAGTGAGGCTATGTGATGTACAGTATAGGGTGGAATGCGTATGCTTTTCTGGTGCCATAATTTCAATAACTATGAGATTCTCTAGAGGTTCAGTGCCCCTTGATACTTTTATACCAGTAGAATTAATTGAAATGGGGTTACCTGAAATAATGCAACTGATTTTATTTTTTAGTAGAGGGAACCTTTCTTCTTTTACTTGGTATATATGTAAAAAAAGGGGGGGAAATAATTTTAAAGCTGTAATACTGTTAAGAGGGACAAAAAGATAAATAGGTTCTCAGCTGATGTAAAGTGGCATAGCTCCATTATTTCAATGGAGCTGTACTAGTTTACATAAATTGAGGATCTTGGGCACACAGCAAAGTGAGTTAAGGACAAAGTGGTGTCTTAACTTGAAATGTGATCAGACCTTCAATATTATTTAAGAATTTTTTAATAATATATGTGTTTAAGCCAACTTGACTTTTGATTTGTTGCAACCACAGAAAATCTGTTTTCATCATTTCCTTCCTTCTGCTTCAGTGTCCATTCCCATTTCCCCCTCTTTTAAATAGCAGTTTGGGGTTTGGAAGAAACTGACTCCAAATATAGTGAAACAAAGTGATTGTTTCAGTGGTTTTTTGACACTGGACAAGTGGCATTGATAAAACTGAAGGTAACTCTTCTTAAGTAAGAATTCACTGCTTTTCCAAACTGGTATTGCTTAGGGCCTGGTGGGATTTCTTTGTTTTTCTTACAAACTCTTGCAACCCCAGTCAGCTGTACCTAGGCACCTTATCTGCTCAGCCTAGGGATATAGTGTGTCTGCTTTCTTAGAACAAACGATATTAAAATTAAAAAGTCAGCCATCGGGAAAGGCCCAGGATCTAGCATCTGCATCTTAAACCTCTGTATCCATGTTGATAGAGCAGAGTACTACCATAGTCACCCCATGGCAATGAAGCAGCAAGTATTTTGATTGTTGTGGCTTCTTAGCTAATTAGTGTCACCTTTGAGTAAATGGAAGCAGAGTGATTCGGAAACTGCCAAAACACTGATGCTGTTATATTAGAAACACAGGTCATACTTAAATTTATTACAGAATCATTTAAAATCTGTCAAAGCTGAAATAATACTTTCCCCACTCTTGTAAAGTGCTTTGAGATTTTGGAATGAAAAGTGCTATATACTTGTAAGGTGGTGTTGTGATCTAATTTAGTTTAGAGGTTTCTTTTAGACTCAAATAAAAAATAATTTACAACAACTTCAATGTTTGTTTGAGAAATCCAACACTGATCTGACTACCAGTGCTTTGAAAATGAAACATTCCATTTTCACTGCAGGAGGCAGCAGTTTTGCCAAAGTAACATTGCTTGAATTCTCCACAGAGAGATACAGTAACTGGTTGAAAGCGAGTTCATGATTAAAAATAAGAAATGTAATATATGTATGTTTGTTTAATTCTAATTGGTAGTTTTTCTTTTCTTTCAGCGATATCCAACAGAGAAGGTGTATTTCATAGCAAAGGAGATTCTTGCTACTGAACGGACATATGTGAAAGACCTAGAAGTCATTACAGTAGTAAGAGAGTTAAATTTCTTTAATGTTGTTCTGTGGCACCTTTAAGACTAACAGATGTATTGGAGCATAAGCTTTCGTGTGTCTGACGAAGTGAGTATTCACCCACGAAAGCTTATGCTCCAATACATCTGTTAGTCTTAAAGGTGCCACAGGACTCTGTTGCTTTTTACAGATCCAGACTAACACAGCTACCCCTCTGATACTTTAATGTTGTTGTTCCTCACAGTAGGTTTTTAACCATTAACTTGAAAAAATAGAAATTCTTCTTCGAGTGCTGTCCCTGTGAGTCCTCCACTTCAGGTGCCGGTGCGTCCTGGCACCGTCAATTGGAGATTTATGGTTGCAGTGTTTGTGCAGGTCGCATGTGCGCAGTAGGCATCTTGTGGTGCCGTTGGTGCTGCGTCTAGAGCACACACGACCCAAGCCATCCGGGTCCTTCTCAGCCGTCCAACTTATAAAAATAGCAGTTTAAGTAGTTAGTCTTTCTAATAGTTGTAGTTAGTGTTAGTGATGGTTTTAGTAAAACCAAAAAAAAAGTTTACGTTCTCAGTTTACACTCCCCATAGTTTCCCCACACCGGGGTCGGTTAACCGTTAAGATGCCTGGCTCCCCAGGCTTTAAGCAATGTGGCTCTTGCCACAAAGCAGTGCCTGTTTTGGACGGACACTCTTTGTATGTCCAATGTCTTGGGGAGGCGCATATCCCGCAAAAATGCACCCACTGCAGTAATCTGAAAGCGAGAGCCCGGCATGACCGAGATCTCTGGTTGAAAATGATACTGATGGAGAAATCTCTCCAACCAGAGCCAGACCAGCAGACCTCCTCTCTGGACACCCTCCTTGCAGGGACAGGAGAGGTGTCTCCCTCTAAAAGACTGAGGAAGAGGGCACAGACGTCTCTGCAGAGAGCACCGCAGAAACATAAGGTGGTCTCCTGCCAGGTCACTACCGACACATGCTCAAGTGAGCACCTACGACTCTCAGGGCACCGCTGAGTCCTGAGCGAAGGAGACAGAATCAAGGCACAGACAGCGACATGTCTTCTCCATGGCACCGAATTCACCCATAAGGGACTCTGTACCGAGCGTCTCCTCAGGCACCATGCCTCCACCCCCAGCACCAACATCGCAGTCAGCAGTGGTTGAGAAAACCCAGTTGGCACTGACCGCGCCAACTAAACCAACACAACAACTGACGGCACCGGCGTTGGCACCGATAAGAGCGCCCTGACAGTACTGATATTAGAACCACCACAAAATCTGCTGCAACAGAGTGACTTGGCTGTCTCGTCGGCACCGCAGTCCCCACTACTCAGTACTGAGGGCTCTCCTGTAAGTTATAGCGGAGATCGCCATACTGTTCATGACGTGGTACACTCATCCAGTGAAGATGATGATGATGTGTAGGAACCATGCACTTTCTCGCCGCACCACTCCTCACCGAAAGACCACCGACCACCCTGGAGCCAGATGGGGCCCAAAATACCCTTACAACCAGCCGGTTCAACCATGATATGGACCACTGTGGATGTGTCCACCGATGGGCTTCCCACTGCAATGGACACATTGGGAACCCTGAGCAATTTACCAGGGCCCCCACTCCAGGCCACCCATGGCTCATAGAGGCGAGCTGAAGTCTAATCCCACGTCTCCCACCCTGCAGCCAACGGAGGCTCAGGATGTTGGGGATAACACAGAAACAGGCACTGATCAGGAAGCGAATCTCATGCTCACAATTCTTCCTCCTCCCCGGATGAGGTAATCATGCCACCGCCACCTACCTTGGTAGATGACTTCAGACAGTTCCAGGAACTGTTTAAACGGGTCAACCAAAGCGAGGACATCCCATTGGAGGAAGTGCAGACAAACCAACACAAGCTGTTACAAATGTTACTACCTTCATCTACTTCCAAAATTGCTCTGCCCATCAATGATGCGATTTTGGAAGCAGCAAAAACAGTCTGGCAGACACTGGCCTCAATTTCTCCGACATGCTAAAGGGCTAAAATAAAGTAGTATGTCCCTGCCAAAGGGTGGACTTCCTCTTCTCGCTCCTGCCTCCCAACTCCTTGGTGGTCGATGCCACCAAGGGTCAACTCATAGCTAAAACAGCCCTCCAAGCGTCTTTGGACATCATGGCCACGGCAGCCAGAACCATGGCCATGGCTGTCATCATGCACCAGGTATCCTGGTTACAATCCTCTGGCGTACCTAAAGAGCTCCAAACCAAGTTCAAGGACCTACCTTTCGACTGAGAGAAGCTATTTTTGGCCAAGACAGACGAGGTGCTCCACTCAATGAAAGATTCTCGAGCCACTCTCTGCAATTTGGGGATCTACACTCCACCTGCGAAGAGAAGACGATTCCAGCCTTATAAGTGGAACAGGGATTCCTCTTTCAACTGACAGCAACAGCGGCAATACGAGAATCAAAGACAATGCCAATGTTCGCAGCGATGGAGAAACACCTCGATCTCAACCGTTGACTTCTCAAACAGTTCCACCCAAACAACAATTTTGAAGTTTTTGGCAAGGGTGTGTATGACTTCCCTCACCAGGCAGTGCTTACACCAAATCTGTCCCCATGCTTTGGTCACCAGCTTCACCCATTCTGCCACATCTAGCAGTCAATAACCATGGACCAATGGGTGTTGGATATCGTAGGATTGGGATATACCATCTCCTTTACCTCCCAACCATCTACCCTCCCCCCTTCCCCATCCCTCTTCAGGGAACCTTCTCACAAGCACCTATTACGACAAGAAGTCAATCATTTTCTTCAACTAGGTGCCGTGGAATGGGTACCTTCACAATACAGGGGGAACGGGTTCTACTCCCACTACTTCTTGACCGAGAATAAGAATGGGGGATGGAGACCTATCTTGGATCTCAGGAAGCTCAACAAGTTTGTATGCACTCAAAAGTTCAAGATGATCACACTGGGCACGATACTTCCAGCACTGCAAAAGGGGGACTGGTTTTCAGCCTTTGACCTTCAAGATACTTATTTTCATATTACCATACACCCCGCTCACAGGAAATTTCTGCGATTCGCAGTAGGACACAAACACTTCCAGTACAGAGTACTACCATTTGGCCTATCTACTGCACCAAGAGTTTTCTCCAAAACCCTAGCAGTAGTAGTGGCACATCTACGCAAACAGGGAATTATGATCTTCCTTTACCTGGACGATTGCCTTCTCAAAGGCCCAACTCAACAAGAAGCACAGGGCACAGTCCAGACGACGATAGCACTCTTCAGGGATCTAGGGCTACAGTTAAACGAACGAAAATCCACTCTAATCCCTGTCCAGCACTGGACTTCATTGGGGCACATCTCAGTGCCATAGAAGTCAAGGCATCCCTGCACTGCACAGATTCGCAACTCTGACAAACCTTATCTCAGAGGTAAGAGTCAGCCCCCAAATAGTGGTTCGTACTGTCCTGCAACTTCTAGGACACATGGCAGCTTCAGCGTTCGTGGTACAACACGCAGGACTACATATGCCCTGCCTACAGGACTGGTTAAGCTCGGCATACATACCCAGCAAGCATAGCCTGCACAAATGACTTACAGTACCACCCCATATCCTGGACTCTCTACACTGGTGGACAAGACCAGAAAATGTATGCATGGGCATTCCGTTCCAACAGGAACCCCCATCAATAGTAATCATGACAGACGCCTCGCTGATAGGCATCAGCACATGGTTCCAGGCAAATGGTCTCTTGCGAAGACTCAGCTACACATCAATCTATTAGAGCTACGCGCGGTCCGCAATGCCAGCAGACGCTTTCTGCCTTGCATAAAGAACGAATCAATTCATATAATGACCGACAACATTGCTTGCATGTTTTACATCAGTTGCCACGGGGGTGCTCAATCTTACTCGCTATGCACCGAAGCCATGAAACTGTGGAACTAGCGCATACATCATAACACAAACCTTCCTGGCTGTCAGAACATGTCGGCAGACAAACTCACCAGGTACGCCTCTTGAGAACACAAATGGGAAATGAATGACGGAGTCCTACTATCCATATTCTGCCGGTGGGGCACTCCCCTCATCGACCTGTTCACATCTCCAAAAAAGCACAAATGCGCAATGTTCCGCTCGAGAGCGGGAATGGGACCACAATCACTGGGGGACTATCTTCCTCCTCATATGGGATGCACAACTCATACGTGTTCCCACAGATTCCCCTAATATCATGCGTGGTACACAAGATATGCCTAGACAAGGCCAAGGTTATCCTCATAGTCCTGATGTGGTCCGGGCAAGCATGGTACCCTTTGGTGAACATGGCGATATGTGCCCCTCAAGCTCTCCCTTGCCGTCTGGACCTGCTGTCTCAGAACAACGATTGCACTCTTCACCCAAATCTGGAGGAACTCCACCTACAAACATGGTTCCATTATGGCAAACTAGCTTGCTCGGAACAAGTCAAACACGTATTACTAAACAGCAGGAAAGTAACCACGCATAATACTTACCTTCAAAACCGGAAGAGATTCTCCTCCTGGTGTCAAGAAAAACACATGCTGGCCGCCACAACACTGCTACCATTAGTGCTGGAATACCTACTGGAGCTGAAATGCTCGGGTTTAGTAGCAAGCTCAATCAAAGTCCACCTTGCAGCCATTACAGCATTCTATCATGAGATTGATGGGACCTCAGTCTTCACGCACCCCATCACTTAACACTTCCTCGCGTCTCCAGAACATTTACCCAGAGGTTCGCCAACCTACTCCGGCCTGGGATCTCAGTCTGGTATTGAAAGACCTCACCAGAACACCATTTGAATCCCCAGCCACCTGTTCCCTCCTACACTTGGTCACTATTGTTTCCGCCAGATGGGTGAGTGAGATAGGGGCTCTCATGGCCTATCCTCCCTACACAGTATTCTTCAAAGACAAGGTCATGCTACGTCCGCACCCAAAATTTCTACCAAAGGTAACATCATCCTTTCATATGAACCAACCAATCCATCTTCCTACGTTCTATCCCAAGCCTCATGAGACTCCAACAGAGACTGTCTTGCATACATTGGACGTCGGGGGAGCATTAGTGTTTTACCTGGAAAGGACCAAACCTTTCTGGAAATCTCCTAGACTTTTCGTTTCTACTACCAAGCATTTGAAAGGCTGTGCAATCTCCACTCAGACTGTCTAAATAGATCTCTACATGCATTCAACATTTGCTATCGTATTCGGAATGCAGACCCTCTTACCCACATCAGAGTGCATTCCACATGATCAGTTTCAACCTCAATAGCATTCCTAAACAATGTTCCAATACTAGAGATTTGTAGGGTGGCCACTTGGGTCTCTGTCCGCACATTCACTGAGCACTATGCAATCACTCAAGACTCCAGGGCTGATGCCATAGTTGGCCTAACTGTACTTATCTCTACGACTCAAATGAACCTGAAGTCCCTCCTGCCTTCTGAGGGGCACTGCTTTACAGTCACCTGAAGTGGAGCACCCACAGGGACAGCACTCAAAGAAGAAGAAGAGAGGGTTACTCACCTTGTGCAGTAACTGAGGTTCTTCAAGATGTCTCCCTGTGGGTGCTCCACTACCCACCCTCCTCCCCTCTACTTCGGAGTTCGCTGCTAGGACTCTGTGATAGAGAAGGAACTGGAGGGCTCGGGTTGTGCGCGCGCTAGACGCAGCACTAATGGCACCACAAGATGCCTACTGCGCACGCATAACCTGTGCGGATACTGCCACCATAAATCTCCAATCAACGGCACCGGGACGCACCAATACCTGAAATGGAGCACTCACAGGGACACACATCTTGAAGAACCTCAGTTACTGCACAAGGTAACTGTTCAGGAGTTACCTACAGTGGAGCACCCATAGGGACAGTACCCGAAGACAAAGAAGAAGTTACTCACTTTGTGCAGTAACGATGGTTCTTCGAGATGTTTGTCTCTATGGATGCTCCACGACCCACCCTACTCCCCTCTACTTTGGAGTTTTGCTAATAAATACTGCGGTAGAGAAGGAACGGAGAGGGAAATGCCTGCGCATGCTAGCTAGCCTCGTGGCGGGTGAGGCAATGCACATGTGCGGATGGGACGGACTGCTATTAAAATTCTCTGCTTGGCAATGCGGGGACGCATGCACACTTACAGTGGAGCACCCATAGGGGGGACACATCTCGAAGAACCATCGTTACTGCACAATGTGAGTAACTTCCTCCTCTTTCACCTGAGAAATTCTAAACTGTACATAAGATAACTGAAATACTTGGCACCTCAAAGACATAAGGTATGTTCCCTTCCTCCCTGTGAAAACACTGGGAACTAAAGATATTTTGCTTTGTATTATATATTTTTTCTCAATGTCTCCAACTGCTGAAAAACTCCATTTACTGTTACAAGCTTTACAAAAGAACCATTACATTAGTGTTGAAATAAAAGCAATTATACAACACTGGTTGTGGGAAAGTTCCAGAATCATATAATTTATTATGGTTATAGAATGGTCTATCTGCATCTTGCCACTGGAACATGGAATATGCCTATGGCTGGGGCCAAATGACTTGCTTCAAATTTTTGAGGGGGTGAGGAGAGAAATTGCATCTTTCTTTATATTCTCTAGATGATCTCTTCCTTAGACGTTTCCCTTTTCCTCCTGCTCTTTCTCTCCCCGTATCTTCAGGAGCTAAAATTCAGATTGTCTGTTAATAACATTTGACAAATGACCATTATTTATATTTTCTCCTGCAGTGGTTCCGCAGTGCAGTCATCAAGGAGAATGCCATGCCTGAAGGACTGATGACACTGCTCTTCTCTAATATAGATCCAATCTATGAGTTTCACCGAAGTTTCCTGAAAGAGATGGAGCAGAGGGTAGCACTATGGTAAGAATTAATAGTGAGCTTTGTGCCTGAGTTCTTGGGGATTGTCTGCTGTATGCTCAAGCGAAGGCTGTAGATGATCCTCAAATCTGTACAATTTGGCACTTCTGAAACTGTGTAAAAGGAATAAATGAAGAGGTGTTTTTAAAAATATAAATTATAGAAGGGGGAAAACTACAGCTAGAATACTCTTAAAAGGCCACAATTTCATGCATTATTGTCCCCACAATCCCTCAGATTTGTACATGTAAATTATATAATAGCGTACCTAATCATAGAATATCAGGGTTGGAAGGGACCTCAGGAGGTCATCTAGTCCAACCCCCTGCTCAAAGCAGGACCAATTCCCAACTAAATCATCCCAGCCAGGGCTTTGTCAACCCAGGCCTTAAAAACCTCCAAGGAAGGAGATTCCACCACCTCCCTAGGTAAAGCATTCCAGTGCTTCACCACCCTCCTAGTGAAATAGTGTTTCCTAATATCCAACCTAGACCTCCCCCACTGCAACTTGAGACCATTGCTCCTTGTTCTGTCAACTGCCACCACTGAGAACAGCCGAGCTCCATCCTCTCTGGAACCCCCCTTCAGGTAGTTGAAAGCAGCTATCAAATCCCCCCTCATTCTTCTCTTCTGGAGACTAAACAATCCCAGTTCCCTCAGCCTCTCCTCATAAGTCATGTGCTCAAGACCCCTAAGGATTTTTGTTGCCCTCCGTTGGACTCTTTCCAATATTTCCACATCCTTCTTGTAGTGTGGGGCCCAAAACTGGACACAGTACTCCAGATGAGGCCTCACCAATGTCGCATAAAGGGGAACGATGACATCCCTCGATCTGCTGGCAATGCCCCTACTTATACAGCCCAAAATGCCATTAGCCTTCTTGGCAACAAGAGCACACTGATGACTCATATCCAGCTTCTCGT
The DNA here is from genome assembly GCF_002925995.2 of Terrapene triunguis. Lineage (NCBI taxonomy): Eukaryota > Metazoa > Chordata > Testudines > Emydidae > Terrapene > Terrapene triunguis. The sequence goes on along the minus strand of NW_020665188.1, from coordinate 5,317,004 downwards.
CCACTGTGACCCCTAGGTCCTTTTCTGCAGAACTGCTACCTAGCCATTCGGTCCCTAGTCTGTAGCAGTGCATAGGATTCTTCCGTCCTAAGTGCAGGACTCTGCACTTGTCCTTGTTGAACCTCATCAGGTTTCTTTTGGCCCAATCCTCCAATTTGTCTAGGTCCCTCTGTATCTGATCCCTACCCTCCAGCGCCTCCCAGTTTAGTGTCATCTGCAAACTTGCTGAGAGTGCAGTCCACACCATCCTCCAGATCATTAATAAAGATATTAAACAAAACTGGCCCCAGGACCGACCCTTGGGGCACTCCGCTTGAAACCGGCTGCCAACTAGACATGGAGCCATTGATCACTACCCGTTGAGCCCGACGATCTAGCCAGCTTTCTATCCACCTTACAGTCCATTCATCCAGCCCATACTTCTTTAACTTGGCGGCAAGAATACTGAGGAGACCGTATCAAAAGCTTTGCTAAAGTCAAGGAATAACACATCCACTGCTTTCCCCTCATCCAGAGAGCCAGTTATCTCCTCATAGAAGGCAATTAGGTTAGTCAGGCACGACTTCCCCTTGGTGAATCCATGCTGACTGTTCCTGATCACTTTCCTCTCCTCTAAGTGTTTCATAATTGATTCCTTGAGGACCTGTTCCATGATTTTTCCAGGGACTGAGGTGAGGCTGACTGGCCTGTAGTTCCCCGGATCCTCCTTCTTCCCTTTTTTAAAGCTGGGCACTACATTAGCCTTTTTCCAGTCATCCGGGACCTCCCCCGATCGCCATGAGTTTTCAAAGATGATGGCCAATGGCTCCGCAATCACATCCGCCAACTCCTTTAGCACCCTCGGATGCAGCGCATCTGGCCCCATGGATTTGTGCTCATCCAGTTTTTCTAAATAGTCCCGAACCACTTCTTTCTCCACGGAGGGCTGGTCACCTCCTCCCCATACTGTGCTGCCCAGTCCAGCAGTCTGGGAGCTGACCTTGTTTGTGAAGACAGAAGCAAAAAAAGCATTGAGTACATTAGCTTTTTCCACATCCTCTGTCACTAGGTTGCCTCCCTCATTCAGTAAGGGGCCCACACTTTCCTTGACTTTCTTCTTGTTGCTAACATACCTGAAGAAACCCTTCTTGTTACTCTTAACATCTCTTGCTAGCTGCAACTCCAAGTGCGATTTGGCCTTCCTGATTTCACTCTTGCATGCCTGAGCAATATTTTTATACTCCTCCCTGGTCATTTGTCCAATCTTCCACTTCTTGTAAGCTTCTTTTTTGCGTTTAAGGTCAGCAAGGATTTCACTGTTAAGCCAAGCTGGTCGCCTGCCATATTTACTATTCTTTCTACACGTCGGGATGGTTTGTTCCTGCAACCACAATAAGGATTCTTTAAAATACAGCCAGCTCTCCTGGACCCCTTTGCCCTTCATGTTATTCTCCCAGGGAATCCTGCCCATCTGTTCCCTGAGGGAGTCAAAGTCTGCTTTTCTGAAGTCCAGGGTCCGTATTCTGCTGCTCTCCTTTCTTCCTTGTGTCAGGATCCTGAACTCGATCATCTCATGGTCACTGCCTCCCAGGTTCCCATCCACTTTTGCTTCCCCTACTAATTCTTCCCTGTTTGTGAGTAGCAGGTCAAGAAAAGCTCTGCCCCTAGTTGGTTCCTCCAGCACTTGCACCAGGAAATTGTCCCTTACACTTTCCAAAAACTTCCTGGATTGTCTGTGCACCGCTGTATTGCTCTCCCAGCAGATATCAGGGTGATTAAAGTCTCCCATGAGAACCAGGGCCTGTGATCTAGCAACTTCTGTTAGTTGCTGGAAGAACGCCTCGTCCACCTCATCCCCCTGGTCTGGTGGTCTATAGCAGACTCCGACCACGACATCACCCTTGTTGCTCACACTTCTCAACTTTATCCAGGGACTTTCAGGTTTTTCTGCAGTTTCATACCGGAGCTCTGAGCAGTCATACTCCTCTCTTACATACAATGCAACTCCTCCACCTTTTCTGCCCTCCCTGTCCTTCCTGAACAGTTTATATCCATCCATGACAGTACTCCAGTCATGTGAGTCATGTGCCAGGACTTCCAGTTCTCCCTGCTTGTTTCCCAGGCTTCTTGCATTTGTGTATAGGCACTTAAGATAACTTGCTGATCATCCAGCTTTCTCAGTATGAGACAGGAGTCCTCCCCTCTTGTGCTCTCCTGCTCTTGCTTCCTCCCAGGATCCCATTTCCCCACTTACCTCAGGGCTTTGGTCTCCTTCCCCCGGTGAACCTAGTTTAAAGCCCTCCTCACTAGGTTAGCCAGCCTGCTTGCAAAGATGCTCTTCCCTCTCTTCGTTAGGTGGAGCCCTTCTCTGCCTAGCACTCCTCCTTCTTGGAACACCATCCCATGGTCAAAGAATCCAAAGCCTTCTCTCCGACACCACCTGCGTAGCCATTCATTGACTTCCACGATTCGACGGTCTCTACCTGGGCCTTTTCCTTCCACAGAGAGGATGGACGAGAACACCTCTTGTGCCTCAAACTCCTTTATCCTTCTTCCCAGAGCCATGTAGTCTGCAGTGATCCACTCAGTATCGTTGGTGCCCATGTGGAGAAGCAGGAAGGGGTAGTGATCCAAGGGCTTGATAAATCTCGGCAGTCTCTCCGTCACATTGTGACGGCAAGGAGCAGACCTCTCGGTTTTCCTGTTTGGGGCGGCAGATAGATGACTCAGTCCCCCTGATTAGGGAGTCCCCGACCACCACCACCCACCTCCTTCTCTTGGGAGCGGTAGTCGTGGGACCCCCATCCCTAGGACAGTGCATCTCATGCCTTCCAATCGGTGGAGTCTCCTTCTGCTCCCTTCCCTCAGATGTATCATCTAGTCCACTCTCCGAATTAGTACCTGTGGAGAGAACATGAAAACGGTTGCTCACCTGTATCTGCATTGCTGGTACATGGACGCTCCTCTTTCTCCTTCTGGAGGTCACATGCTGCCAAATTTCTTCACCATCCTTCTGTCCCTGCTGCGCCTGCTCTGAATCTTCAGAACATTGTGGCCGTAGAAGCATCTCCTGACGTCTGTCCAGGAAATCTTCATTTTCCCTTATCCAATGCAGAGTCGATACTCGTTTCTCCAGACCTCGAACCTTCTCTTCCAATATGGAGACCAGCTTGCACTTTGTACAGACAAAGTCGCTTCTGTCCTGTGGAAGAAAGACAAACATGGCACAACCTATGCAGGTTACAACAGCTGATCGCTCACCTTCCATATCACCTTCCTCTTAAGAGCTTCCTCAGCTGTTCCAGTAACTAGTCAGAGAAACCCACAGATGAAAGCCTCAGTGCGCTCTCCCCAGGTGAACTCCCAGGCAAACTCCCTCTGTTAGCCTCTGCTGTTCGCCGCTCAGCAGGTTCGCTGCTGACTGCCCTTATATACCAGTCAGGCCCACTCAAGGCCCACCTGGAACAAAGCACTCCCAATTCACACTTTTCAAACAAACAAGCAAGCAAGCAATCAAGCACACAGTCAAACTGACAAACTATCCCAGCAACAGACACTCAGATACTCACCAACACAGCCCCCCTAATGCAGCACTTAGCGTACCTCCTCTCGGACAGCTCCCAGGCAAACTCCCTCTGTTAGCCTCTGCTGTTCGCCCTTTTTGTGTAACTATACACAAAAATCAACCTTTTTGTGTATAGTTATGTACTCAGCGTGCACAGATGTGTTTTTGCAGCAGAACCTATTGCTCCCTGTTCCAAAATTTTGACCTGATTTTCCTGGCCCTAGCAAAGAGAAGAAACACAAGGTCAAAAGGATAATAGTACATGTTCTTTGGGGTATTTTATTTGGTCAGGTTAAAGTATCTCCAAATAAAGTAACTGGAAAACAAATGTTTCTATGAATAAAAGATGCATAAGCAAAGTTATTAATTTCTCACAGAACAGCTTTTCTGATTTTAGAGAAGGGATTCCAGGACCAATGACCTTTGTTATTTTCTTGTAGCCTGAGACATAACGTGCTGGAATCTAACTAGCCATCATAGGTCCAATGTGCTAAGTTCTGTTCATGGAATTTAATTGATTTAATGATTTTTTTTCTACCTCTTTATAGTAGCAAACAAAATTTTCTCTGTGTAGACCCTGGATTTCATGACTTGGTTGTTGTGCCTCAGCTTATGAAGATTCTGACAGAGAGGGCATAAGCCAAATAATTGTATATGGTTACAGCAGCCTAGTTCTGGAAGAACAGAAGTGAACAAATACAGTGTACAAAAACTAACAAAAATAATTCAAACTCAGGTGGTACCCTGTCAAGACTATTTTTACAAATCTCTGAACAGTTATACCAACCTCATCATGGAGTTAATTTCTGATTCTTTCCTCATGTGATTGTGGGGTGGTTGTGGTTGGTTGTTCTTTTTTGTGGCCACCATATTTGCTGTTCCCCATGATTTCGACTGAAGTAGGAAGCATGGGGAGATGGATTGAAAGGCAGAATACGTCTTGTCTCCTTTGGTTATCCAAAAGTCATCTTTAGTACACACAAAAAATTGTTTCAGAGTAGCAGCCATGTTAGTCTGTATCCACAAAAAGAACAGGAGTACTTGTGGCACCTTAGAGACTAACAAATTTATTTGAGCATAAGCTTTCGTGGGCTACAGCCTACTTCGTCGGATGCATTTAGTGAAAAATACAGTAGGAAAAAATATATATATATATACACACACCATGAAACAATGGGTGTTACTATACACACTATAAGGAGAGTGATCAGTTGAGGTGAGCTTTTATCAGCAGGAGAGGGGGAAAAAAACTGTTTGTAGTGGTAATGAAAATGGCCCATTTCCAGCAATTGACAAGGAGATATGAGGAACTGTAGGGGGGGGGAAATAAGCATGGGGAAATAGTTTTACTTTGTGTAATGGTCCATCCACTCCCAGTCTTTGTTCAAGCCTAATTTAATGGTGTCCAATTTGCAAATTAATTCCAATTCAGCAGTCTCTCGTTGGAGTCTGTTTTTGAAGTTTTTTTGTTGTAATATTGTGACTTTTAGGTCTGTAATCGAGTGGCCAGGGAGATTGAAGTGTTCTCCAACTGGTTTTTGAATGTTATAATTCTTGATGTCTGATTTGTGTCCATTTATTCTTTTATGTAGAGACTGTCTGGTTTGGCCAATGTACATAGCAGAGGGGCATTGCTGGCACATGATGGCATATATCACATTGGTAGATGTGCAGGTGAACGAGCCTCTGATAGTGTGGCTGATGTGATTAGGTCCTATGATGGTATCCCCTGAATAGATATGTGGACAGAGTTGGCAACGGGCTTTGTTGCAAGGATAGGTTCCTGGGTTAGAGTTTTTCTTGTGTGGTGTGTGGTTGCTGGTGAGTATTTGCTTCAGGTTTGGAGGCTGTCTGTAAGCAAGGACTGGCCTGTCTCCCAAGATCTGTGAGAGTGATGGATCGTCCTTCAGGATAGGTTGTAGATCCTTGATGATGCACTGGAGAGGTTTTAGTTGGGGGCTGAAGGTGATGGCTAGTGGTGTTCTGTTACTTTCTTTGTTGGACCTGTCCTGTAGTAGGTGACTTCTGGGTACTCATCTGGCTCTGTCAATCTGTTTTTTCACTTCAGCAGGTGGGTATTGTAGTTGTAAGAATGCTTGATAGAGATCTTGTAGGTGTTTGCCTCTGTCTGAGGGGTTGGAGCAAATACAATTGTATCGTAGAGCTTGGCTGTAGACAATGGATCAAGTGGTGTGGTCTGGATGAAAGCTGGAAGCATGTAGGTAAGTATAGCGGTCAGTAGGTTTCTGGTATAGGGTCGTGTTTATGTGGCCGTCGTTTATTAGTACTGTAGTGTCCAGGAAGTGGATCTCTTTTGTGGACTGGTCCAGGCTGAGGTTGATGGTGGGGTGGAAATTATTGAAATCATGATGGAATTCCTCAAGGGCTTCTTTTCCATGGGTCCAGATGATGAAGATATCAATGTAGCGCAAGTAGAGTAGGGGTGTTAGGGGACGAGAGCTGAGGAAGCGTTGTTCTAAAAAATTGTGTATCCAGGGCCCTTATCTTAGTACAGTTTCTCATTCCATTGTTTATTTCCATTGTTTGTGTTTATTTCAGGGAAGGACAATCCAACTCTCATGTGAAAGGAGATTATCAACGGATTGGAGATGTCATGATGAGGAACATGTGTATGCTGAAGGTAGAAGAATTGACTCTTGAAATTCTGAGATTTTCAGATCAGCATCACTTATTGACAGGGTAGTAGTTCCAATTGTAGCATTTTCACCCAACTCAGTGATCTGTACATTAATTGATTATGGTTTGTAAATCACTTTAAAACAAAATGTAACAGGAGATTATTTGTAGCAACTAACACTACTGCCATTGTATTTTATATCACCTACATCTAAGACTGATAAGAGCTGGCTGCTTAGAAGACTAAGCGTTTGTCTGCATGAGGAAATTAAACAGCACAGATATAAAGGAACAATTATTCCACTATAGCAATGCCAGTATATAACTGCTTTTTTTAAAAAAAATGCTGGAGTAATTATTCTGGAATGAAATAATTTTTATTCGGGAATAGCGTTCACACACAGTTATACTAGCATAGTTGTAGCAAAATAATATAATAATAAAAGTATACTGGGTTCTTCAGTCATTGGAGTTATCCTTATCTGCCTTTTTGATCTATCTTCAGTTTGTTTTTATAACGTGAACTATAAGAGATGGTTAAAAATATCATGATTTTGGTGCAACCAATCTCTACCATAGTAACTAATTTCTACAGAATTTTTTATCCTCTGTCTCAGTGGACATCTGGTTTTGTTTGATTTTTGTGGTGTGTGGGGGGGGTGAGGGGGAGGTGTCTGTCCTGCTGTCTTTAAACTACCTTAACTTTGGGTTCCATTCCAGGTTCTGGAGAGGAGTGTACTATAGTGGGCACAAATCCTTTTGCTAGTCTCTTCCCTACCCCTGTCTCCTCGACCCTGTCTCCACCCCTCTGAATTCTAGTCTCTCTCTTTCGGGCTTGCAGTCAGTCCCAAAGCTTACCCAGCTTAAACTTTGCACATGTCCACATTGCCAGTACTAGCTCCTTTCTCTTTGGTTGTCAAATATTATGTACACTCTTTGTAGATTGTAAACTGTAATTACTACTAAGCAGCAATAGCAACTGTATTATAACTTTTTAATTTTTTCTTTTCAGATTCATGTTACTGTTTTATATGGCATATACTCAAAAATTAGGAAACACCAGAACTCAGGCTGCCTCTGCAACCCTAATTCAGCCCCCTTGTGTTATATGCATTATGATAGCCATTAATTATGGGATCACATACTGTTTTTTCCACATGATGCCTGCCTTATTTAGGGTGACAAGATGTCCTGATTTTGTAGGGACAGTCCTGATTTTTGGTTCTTTTTCTTATATAGGCTCCTATTACCCCCCATCCCCGTCCCGATTTTTAACACTTGCTGTCTGGTCACCCTAGCCTCATTCAGGGCACAGAATGGCTCTCTTAAGGAACAATTATTCAATATTTCCTTTTATCCTTGTTGTTTAATATGTGGCCCCAGACCATCCCGTGAGATGGAGTGTCATCCGCATTTTAGAAATTGGGAACTGAGGCACAGAGAAATAAATATGAAAAATATCTCTGAATTTTGGAATGTTCCATTTGAAATACCTTGGACCTGATTTTTCAGCATAATTAGCATCATATATCACTTTGTATAGAATCATAGAAGATTAGGGTTGGAAGAGACCTCAGGAGGTCATCTAGTCCAACTTCTTGCTCAAAGCAGGACCAACCCCAACTAAATCATCCCAGCCAGGGCTTTGTCAAGCCTGACCTTAAAAACCTCTAAGGATGGAGATTCCACCACCTCCCTAAGTAACCAATTCCAGTGCTTCACCACCCTCCTAGTGAAATAGTTTTTCCTAATATCCAACCTAGACTTCCCCCACTGCAACTTGAGACCATTGCTTCTTGTTCTGTCATCTGCCACCACTGAGAACAGCCTAGCTCCATCCTCTTTGGAAACCCCCTTCAGGTAGTTGAAGGCTCTTCCCCCTTTTCGTTAAGTGCATCCCATCTCTTCCTAGCAATCCTTCTTCCTGGAACAACACCCCATGGTCGAAGAATCCAAAGCCCTCTCTCTGACACCACCTGCGTAACCACGCAATTACCTCCACAATTCAATGGTCCCTACCTGGGCCTTTTCCTTCAACAGGGAGGATGGACAAGAACACGACTTGTGCCTCAGACTCCTTTATCCTTTTTCCCAGAGCCACGTAGTCTGCAGTGACCCACTCAAGGTCATTCTTGGCAGTATCATTGATGCCCATGTGGAGAAGTAGGAAGGGGTAAGTGGTCTGAGGGCTTGATTGGTCTCGGCAGACACTCTGTCACATGCTGAATCCTAGCTCCAGGCAAGCAGCACACTTCTCAAGTCTCCTGGTCTGGACGGGAGGCAGATGGATGACTCCGTTCCCCTTAGGAGGGAGTTCCTGACCACCACCACCTGTCATCTCCTCTTGGGAGTGGTGGTCGTGGAACCCCCATTCCTAGGACAATACATCCCATGCCTTGTGGTCAATGGGGTCTTCTTCTGATCCCTTCCCTCAGATGACTCTTCCAAACCATTCTCCGCCGTAGTACCTGTGCAGAGAGCCTGAAAAAGGTTTCTTACCTCTATCTAGATTGGGGGTACATGGGTTCTCCTCTTTCTTCTTCTGGAGGTCGCATGCTACCACTTTTCTTCCCTGTTCTGCACTGCCCTCTCTGATTCTTCAGTATGCTGTGCCTGCAGTACCAAACACTGACTTCTGTCGAGAAAGTTTTCATTTTCTCTGATGCAATGCAGGGTTGACACTTGGGTCTCTAGTCCTTTAATCTTCTCTTCCAATATGGAGACCAGCTTGCACTTCGTACAAACGAAGTTGATTCTACCTTCTGCGAGAAAGACAAACTATATGCTATATGTTCAAAGTACTACTCCCATTGACTTCAGTTGCACCTGAGTGCTTAGCACTTCTGTATCCAGATCCCAGGGTCTCAAGTCAAGCACCCAGAAAATGAAGAACATGCCATCCATGATCACCTATGAATAGTTTGGTTTAAGTGACTTGCCCAGCTTCACATAGGAGCTCTGTGTCAGAGGCAGGGATAGAATCCAGTTCCCCAAGGCAGCCTTCAAATGCCTTAACCATGAGACTCTCCTTTTTCCCCCTACAATTCCATGCCTCATCTCTACATACCATACAAATTCTGCAACAAATGAAGCAGGGATCCTACAGACAACAGCCTCCTTTGCCATACAGTGCTGATGCATCACCAGAGCAGACCCAGCCTGTGCACCAAATGAGGCAGGTGTTCTGTGGAAAAAATAGTATGTGAACAGATAATTAAAGACTTTATCATAATGCATACACACAAGGGAGGCAAATTGCATAGGCTGAGTTTCAGGAATCTTGGGTTCTATTTCAGGCTCGGGAGGGGAGTGTTCTCTGTCTTCTCCGGTCCCCCTCAAGTTTGACCCCTTCTGTCCCATCCCCTGCAACCTGTCCCAGGTCTGATCTCTTCCACACCCCTGGCTCCTTGTCCCAGTTTCCTCACCTTAGGCTTCTCATCACGGTCCCAGTTGTCTTGCCCACCATGTCTCTCCCTTTTGGGCTCACTGTCAGAGTCCCAATCTCACCCCCACCCCAACTCCCAGTCTGTTTCCTTGCCCAGGCAGTGCCAGTTCTCTCTTCCCAACTCCTCGTCTGATCTCTTTCCACTCTTCCCCACCCAACCTCTGCCCTCCAGTCATGTCCATGTCTCCCCACTACCACCATTGGCTCCCAGTCCCAGTATCTCTCCTTGGGCTCCTCGTCCAATCTTAGTCTCCCCAATCACCTCCCTGGCTCCTTATCCCAGTTTCTTTGCTCAGCCAATCCCAGTTCTCCCCCAGCTTCTTGTCTGATCTGTCTCCTTGGCCCCCAATACCCATTTTCCCCACCCCACCCCCCTCTGGTTTCAAGTCCCAGTCCCTTTATACAGCCAATCTTAGTCTCGCCTTCGCTTTCCAGCTCCTTGTCTAATCTCAGAGTTCCTCCCGCAAACTGGCTCCCAGTTTCCTCCCACCCACTCCTGGTCTCTCCCACAATGTCTCCCAGCCTCCCCTCCATCCTGTTCCCCAGCTCCCACTCTCAATCTCCTTGCCCAACCAGTACCAGTCACAACTGTCTTCTTGTACCAATATACTCCTTTCCCTCCCTCCAGTCTGGCTCTTGTCCCCTTTGCATTTGAGTCAGATGGCTTCCTCCTCCACTCTGCCTGGGCGTCAGAAATAGCTAAACTGTTTTGATTGAAATTTTCCAGAAAAAAAAATTCAGCCTGAGGCAGACACCCAGCAGGAAAAATTTCAGCCCAAACAGTTAAAGTTTGGCAAAGTTATAAGCAACTGAAAACGGGGTCTTGGAGTGGGAAGTGTCAGGTAACCTTAATAATAGGCAGTGCTATCCACGCCACCTATGAAGTATAAGTAATGGCTCTCTCCAGAGAACAAAAGCCAGCCAACCATATATGAATATATTTATTAGAGATTTTTAATAGAGCAGTTACGATATATGGTATTGCAAATGTTTATTTTTACCAACAGTCAGGGCATATGCAGATTTTGTTTATATTATTCATGTTTCAGTATTGTAAATAAAACTGAAGATGAGGGACAAGGGGATGCTAGTGTTTCTTGATGTCCATTGGTCAAATCTAGACCATGTTAAGGGTTTCCCCCCAGTTTCTAGTCATTCCTGTGTCTCTTGTGATCCAACAGGAGTTTACCAGCTACTTGCAGAAACATGATGAGGTCCTGACAGAACTGGAGAAAGCAACTAAGTGCTTAAAGAAACTGGAAATGGTTTATAAGGAGTTTGAATTGCAGAAGGTTTGCTATCTGCCACTCAACACTTTCCTGCTCAAGCCCATCCAGAGGCTGATACACTACAAGCTGATCCTGGGGAGACTTTGCAAGCACTACACAGTAGATCACCAGGACTATGCCGACTGCAGGAGTGAGTGAGCAGTGAAGATGCTAGTCTGAATTCTGTTCTCTCCTTTATATCAGTTTTGCATTTCAGCATCTCTTAGTGGATCCAGAAGTATTGCAGCTCAGAACTAAATGCAAAACTCCTTTCTTTGACCTAGCTTTCCTCAAAAATTTTGTTATACACAGAACTCACCCTCTCTTTCTCTCTCTCATTTGGATGCACAAGCAAGCTCGCCACCTAGAAGCTATGCTGTTTCTCCTGCAGGCTGAGAGTGTTTCTATTTTTATGTATGTGGCAGTTGCTCACATAACTATGAAGATGGGAGCTATATAGGTATCTAGCTCTCTTGGCTGAGATTTGCAAAGCTGTCTATAGGATTTAGACACATCTTCTATTAAATTTAATCCCCTAGGTGGCCTTGAAAATCTCAGCCTAAATATGTATTTTTCTTATGAAGATATGTCTTGTAACTGTTCCGTCTGGGTTCTGTCATTTAGCTCAGGAGACATTCTTCAGAACTGTCAACAACAGGCAATCCGGTCCATCCTCCCTCTTCAATATTTCTGCTTCCATTGAAGAACTCTAGATTACCTGTCCAGTTTTTGAGTGTAACTAGCACCACTCAGACAAGTGCCTAGCAGTGAGTTTCCTTTGCAGAGGCTACCATTTTCTCAGGTGTGCTAGCTCTTTTTGCAGTTTTATTTGGCTTCCCTTCTGTGTTACAGACAGATAGAATCATAGAAGATTAGGGTTGGGAGAGACCTCAGGAGGTCATCTAATCCAATCCCCTGTTCAAAGCAGGACCAACACCAACTAAATCATCCCAGCCAAGGCTTTGTCAAGCCGGGCCTTAAAAACCTCTAAGGATGGAGATTCCACCACCTCCCTAGGTAACCCATTCCAGTGCTTCACCACCCTCCAAGTGAAATAGTTTTTCCTAATACCCAACCTAGACCTCCCCTACTGCAACTTGAGACCATTGCTTCTTGTTCTGTCATCTGCCACCACTGAGAACAGCCTAACTCCATTCTCTGTGGGAACCCCCCTTCAGGTAGTTGAAGGCTGCTATCAAATTCCGCCTCACTCTTCTCTTCTGCAGACTAAATAACCCCACTTCCCTCAGCCTCTCCTCGTAAGTCATGTGCCCCAGCCCCTTAATCATTTTTGTTGCCCTCCGCTGGACTCTCTCCAATTTGTCCACATCCCTTCTGTAGTGGGGGGACCAAAACTAGATGCAAGACTCCAGGTGTGGCCTCACCAGTGCCAAATAGAGCGGAATAATCACTTCCCTTGATCTGCTGGTAATCCTCCTACTAATACAGCCCAATATGCCGTTGGCCTTCTTGGCAACAAGGGCACACTGCTGACTCATATCTAGCTTCTCATCCACTGTAATCCCCAGGTCCTTTTCTAAAGAACTGCTGCTTAGCCAGTCGGTCCCCAGCCTGTAGCGGTGCATGGGATTCTTCCGTCCTAAGTGCAGGACTCTGCACTTGTCCTTGTTGAACCTCATCAGATTTCTTTTGGCCCAATCCTCCAATTTGTCTAGGTCACTCTGGACCCTATCCCTACCCTCCAGCGTATCTACCTCTTCCCCCAGCTTAGTGTCATCTGCGAACTTGCTGAGGGTGCAATCCATTCCATCATCCAGATCATTAAATAAAGATGTTGAACAAAACCGGCCCCAGGACTGACCTCTGGGCACTCCACTTGATACCAGCTGCCAACTAGACATTGAGCCGTTGATCAATACCCATTGAGCCCGACAATCTAGCCAGATTTCTATCCACCTTATAGTTCATTCATCCAATCCATACTTTTTTCACTTGCTGTCAAGAATACTGTGGGAGACCATATCAAAAGCTTTGCTAAAGTCAAGATATATCACATCCACCGCTTTCCCCATATCCACAGAGCCAGTTATCTCATAATAGAAGGCAATCAGGTTGGTCAGGCATGACTTGCCCTTCGTGAATCCATGTTGACTGTTCCTGATCACCTTCCTCCCCTTCAAGTGCTTCAAAATGGTTTCCTTGAGAACCTGCTCCATGATTTTTCCAGGGACTGAGGTGAGGCTGACCAGTCTGTAGTTCCCCAGGTTCTCCTTCTTCCCTTTTTTAAAGATGGGCACTATATTTACCTTTTTTCCAATCATCCGGGACCTCCCCCGATCACCACGAGTTTTCAAAGATAATGGCCAATGGCTCTGTAATCGCATCAGCCAATTCCCTCAGCACCCTCAGATGCATTAGATCTGGACCCATGGACTTGTGCATGTCCAGCTTTTCTAAATAGTCCTTAACCTGGTCTTTCACCATTGAGGGCTGCTTGCCTTTTCCCCATACTGTGTTGCCCAGGACAGCAGTGTGGGAGCTGACCTTGTCTGTGAAGACGGAGGCAAAAAAAGCACTGAGTACTTCAGCTTTTTCCACATCATCTGTCACTAGGTTGCCTCCCCCATTCATTAAGGGTCCCACACTTTCCCTGACCTTTTTCTTGTTGCTAACATACCTGTCGAAACTCTTCTTGTTACTCTTCACATCCCTTGCTAGCTGCAACTGCGGTTGTGTTTTGGCCTTCCTGATTACACCCCTGTATGCTCGAGCAATATTTTTATACTCCTCCCTAGTCATCTGTCCAAGTTTCCACTTCTTGTAAACTTCCTTTTTGTGTTTAAGATCACAGAAGATTTCACTGTTAAGCCAAGCTGGTCGCCTGCCATATTTGCTGTGCTTTTCTGAAGTCCAGGGTCCATATTTTGCTACTCTCCTTTCTTCCTTTTGTGAGGATCCTGAACTCAACCATCTCATGGTCACTGCTGCACAGGTTGCCACCCACTTCTACTTCCCCTACCAATTCTTCCCTGTTTGTAAGCAGCAGGTCAAGATGAGGACGGCCCCTGGTTGGTTCCTCCAGTAGTTGCGCCATCTCGCTGTGTACTACAGACAGATGCCATTTGAGCACCTTTAGAGCAGGGAATCTCTTTGTTCAGCTACTGCTGGTAGAGGTCAGAGTGTCTTTTCTCTGAGTGGTGCCCTGTTGGCATGGCACTCAAAAATGCTTTTTTAGAGTGGCTCATTCTTAGATCATCTCCCGTGTGATTAGAAGCAACCTTCTCCTGGGCCACTGAGCTCATGTTTCCAGGCAGTCCCCTGCTTTTGGCCACTCTCAGAGATACTCACCTTCCCACTACAGGGTACTTTGCAACACCATCTCTGAAGTACTTCTGTTTCAGTCCAGCACAGGTGAGCTGCCCATCAGAAGCAGCTGATTGCAGCATGGCAGATCAGCAAAAGGGACCACAAGCAGAAAAGAAGCTGGTACAAAGGGCATCCATTTCACCCCTCCCTCGCCTACTGTTCACCTACCCACCCAAGACAGTGATACCAGTGAGAGCAGATAGCTGAATCCCCATCAGCAGCAGGTTCAGGATGCAGTTGAGCAGCTGCCAGAATTGTAATAGGATTCACCACCTTTTCTGCATGTGAAGAATTGTCTTCAGTCCAACCCCCAAATTCCTGAAGGAAAGGAAGCCATCAATCATCTTATGAAAGCTTGTAGACTTTGATTCTGGTAGACATGGTCATCTGAGATCCAGCTAATACCTCTCAGATGTAACTTTGTCTCAAAAATCAGTGCTTCACCACAGTATTGTACAAAGTTTGACAGCTAGATTATGAAAGGCCAGTTCTCAAAGCCAAGGGATATTTGAATCAGGCTGGCGTTCTTTTTACCGATGACAAGGCAGAAATTCATCTCCATGACTTCTGCAAGGGTGTGAATAAGATACAGACATAGTATGTGGAACCTGGGACATGAGGATTACAGCATCCCACAAATTGTCCCATTCAAACTCGTTGGCCTGGAATTGGGAGTGTTCACTAGTTTCCTGAAAGTGCAGTGTCTGCACTTTATGATGTAACAGACTCAAATAACAGAAAACTGGTGCTGCAACCATATATGATGGGATTTCTGAGGCCATCCAAATTACTGAAGTTTCCCAACCTGTTTTTTTCTTCGTTGAATGAAAAGTCATCTTAACTATTCCAAGAAATATCTTGCCACTTTGCCTATAAAAATGGGTTTCCTTGTTTCTTTGACCCCTGCCAGGAGGGCATCTGAACTACAAACACTGCCTATTTTCCACTGGGAGAGGAGGTGCTGTGTTTTTCCATCTGGCTTCATGTCTAAAGGTCCACAGAGTTTTACTGTTTTTATCATCATTTTGCCATCACAAAAAAAAAAAAAAAAAAAGAGAGAAGTGCTTAACGAGCTGTCTACACTGAACTAAGAAACTTGGCTAGTCAGCAGCACTATTCCTCAAATGCTATTCAAACTGCAGGGAAAAGACCTCAAATTAAATAAATGGAGCCTGGTGTGCATCAGAGAATCATATATGGCAAAGAGCATAATATGACCTGTTAGACATCATGTACATTTTAGGAGGTCAGCATAAATAGAAGAAACCTGTGGAATCGATGTCTGGTTACTGGACATTGCTAATCAGACCTTATGGCCTCCATTGAAGACATTTTTGGGAGAAAGGGCCTGCATGCTGTGATTGAAAATTAAGATAACACACCTGAAATAAATTTCCCTTAACTATAAATATATTGTTAGGTTATGTGCATTTCACACACTGCCCCCCAGTCACTTCTCAGGCACAAAAGGATTATCAGAAGTGCCTTCCTGATAGACAGAAATTACCAGCTAATTTATTCTCTTGGATAGCATGTCTGGTAATTCTTCCCTCTTTTGGGTAAACATATAGCTTTCAAATGCCCCTTTCACACAAGTAAACCGAAAGTCTTGGTTAGTCAATATTGAGTTTTAAAAAGTTAGAAGAGGAAAGGGAGAGGGAAAAAAAGTACTTCTGATATTATAGCCTGTGATTGACAGCTCTGGAGACTGGACTCTGTCCTTTCCCAGGGCAGACATACTGATTAGCAAATTTGCTATTGAAGAGAAAATAAATTAAAGTGAGAGAGAGAGAGAGCGCGTTTGTGTGTAATGTTTTTTTGTTTTGTGTTTTTTGGTTGGACCTACAAAAAGTATGGTTTGCTCATTCTGCTCGTTCTGCAGTCATTTAAACAGTGATGATATTAGTCCACAGAGAAAGATGTTTTGGCTTAAAATGCTGTAAATTCAAGCTGTGAAATTAATACAGTCTAGTAAATTCAATACCATTTAAAAATAATAGAAAATGCTAAATGGAAAAGCACAAAACTGGCAGGAAAATGTTTAAGTTTAAAGCATGAGTTCACTTGTGTTTTAAAATTAGGTTTTTTGTTTGTTTTGTTTGTTTGTTTGTTTTTTAAACACTAGTTTGGGGCTTTATCAGTCTCCTGCCATACGCTGGTACAATCGTCCCTGTATGAAAACAATATCACCTTCAAAAGCACCACCCCAGAATAGGAGATTTTATTAACACCTGTTAGTAGCAGAAATAAATAGATAGCTTTAATGAATACTGTTCTATTTGAATAGAAAAGTCCTTTTCTCCTCTGCCATTCCCCAATTTTTTTTTCCCTTTTCACAATCTTTAATATTTTTAATCCAAGTTGGAAAATGAGTCCTTGCTTCCAACTGTGGAGGAAAAGATGTAATACTCATTCAGAAACTCTTGCTTGGTTAAATATATAAATGTAGCAAAGAAGTTGCCATAGCATATAGTGTCATATTTTCTAACTTTCAAACTAAAGTATTGGTTACATGGTAATTACTTTTGGATTTATAAATTGTAATTACCTGGTAATCTCCAGAAACATGTAATTACCATGAAGTTGCATGATATTCTCTGTGTGATTAAAAATAAATGCATACATAAATTTGAGCCCTTTTAACTGAGTGTTACAAAATAACTGATGATAGATTGATGGCTAGGACCCCTGGCTTTGTCTGCAGAGCCCTGATCTGTGTTGGTGTTGCTTTTCCTGCAGATGCACTGAAGGAGGTTACAGAGATGACATCTCAGCTCCAAAACAGCCTGATCCGCCTGGAGAATTTCCAGAAGCTGACAGAGCTACAACATGACTTGATTGGCATTGATAACCTCATAGCACCTGGCAGAGTAGGTAACTTTCTTTGCTTAACTTCTAAAGCCTTTATTGGCTTTGATTACTTAGGAACAACATTTATATAACATACTTATTTACCTGTCACAGACTTTAACTATGTATTTATCTTAAAGCCTGTAAGGGTTCTCATAGGATATGTGTCTGTATACCAGGTCACATTTCCCCCTTGTAATGGTACTGTAAGGAACAAAAACAAAAATAATTCAACTTAGATTGATATTCCATTGCCCTGCTCTGAGTACAACAGGTACTTGGTGAGCTGTTATGGTTGGCCCTTGGATATGAGGATTATGTCACCAAACAATGACCACGCTGCTAGGTCCGCTGGGTCAGTCTCTGATTTATCTCTGCTTTAGAATGGCCTGAGAGAATATGGAGAATATAGCATTGATGAGAGGAGCATCAACAGAGTAGGTACCAGTGTTAGCATTAACCCTGAGTATCCGTGACTTTGGGAGGATTTTTTAGATTCTAGATATATTATTTTTCTGATTCACATATTGGTAGTGTGGCACATCAGAGAACTAATGGACAGTTTAGCGTTCTATAGGTTTAATGGGGCATTAGTTCAGTAGCCAGTATGCTAAAGTCTAGCCTTTTGTCAGAAATTGCCTTTTCTCGCTTATTCCAAATGGTGTTTGCAACAAGGAGAAAGTGGGGAAAAGGAAGAGACCTCAAAACTCTGTGCACTTGGAGAAAGGGAAAGCTTGATGTAACTTTCTTTTTCCCCACAGGAATTTATCCGGGAGGGTTGCTTGTACAAGCTCACTAAAAAAGGTTTACAACAGAGGATGTTCTTTCTGGTGAGTGCTTCCTTTGCTGTCTACACATCAAGTGTCCTCAAGGCATAGCCACAAACCAAGCTGTTTTCAGGGATTGAGTCCCAGTACAGAGATGATGGAGCTCAACATGCTAACCAAAAGTTCACTGAGTTTCTTCTCATGGTATATGGAGGACAGCAGTAATCCAGTCCATTTTCTGTTTACTTACACCCATTTATTTAATTTAAGTACATTTAAAAAGCCATGTTAATATCAAGCTCCATTAGAGAAACAAAGCAAATGTTTTTAATGGAAATGGACAAAATTGGAAGAGAAAGAAACTTTATTTTCATGCTTTTAAAAGGTATTACAAACAATGGCAAACTTAAACAAAACATCTGTGTGGAAAAGGTACCGAGTAATGTCTTTTTAAGCATACAGGTTATATTCCTCCTTCCTCTGTCAGTTCTCAGATATGTTGCTGTACACAAGCAAAGGAGTCACGGGTACCAATCAGTTCAAAATTCATGGACACCTCCCTCTGCATGGCATGCTGGTAAGTAGTTTCTTTCAAAGTGCACCACAGCATTGGTTAAATAAATAAATAAGCCACTGTGCACGGAGGCCTCTTGGTGCATTCACTTCATGCAGTTATGCTGAACTAAAGTCTCAGCTGCTGGTCAGGAGTGAGGTGCTTCCAGGCTGTTGAAAGCAGCCTCACTGCCAGGGTTGTCAAAGACCATGGAGATGTGGACTGGACCTTTTTCATGCTTTAGTCTGTGTGTGATGCCAGCGGACAAAGCACTCATTCTTTTCACCTCACTAGCAAAGCAATCTGAAGACAAACCTTGTTTAACTCTTCACTTTTGCATGACTGTTTGAGACTGATCTGGGAATGCTGATCTGTGCTGTTGTTTTTCACAACTAGCCATATCAGCTCTTTTACCCCTTCTTCTAATGGAGCTATTCTTTCTTTGTTTGACTTACAGTTAATAGTGCTGGATCCTCCGGTGAGTAATAAGATGAACCTTAGTTGGAGTTGCTCCTTTCTGACCCCATTGACTATGGCATTTACACAGCCTACAGATGTGGCACTAGAACTATAACACATAGATTCCAGTGTAGAACCAAAATAGACTTTGAGTGCTTTTGAAGTAGCTGACTTTCATACTTGTTGCAACTCTGAAGTCATGGTGTTGTGAATGAGTTCCTATCTAACCAGAGAGAACAACTTGGGTACCTACCATTGCACAGTGAGTGATGAGAGAAACCTTTTTTCTTCATGTTAGGTGGAAGAGAGTGAGAATGAATGGTCTGTCCCACACTGCTTCACAATCTATTCAGCTCAGAAAACAATAGTAGTGGCAGCAAGGTATGTATTTCTTCTTCCCAGCCACAATCAGGTAAGAGCCCTTGGATTAAACATTTGGCTGCTGATTGCAGGGGCCAGAGGAGTGCTTCATGGTCCCTCGGGAAAGCATGGTTTTGACAATAGGTTTGAAATATTCAGCATTTAAAGACCTTTTATTAATGCCATGTTACAGAAAGGAGTATTTGATCTAACCAAACCATGCATTCTTAAAGGAACAGCAGCAGAAGTGACATTGCTAGTGCATTGTTTCCTGATGAGCTGGCTGAGCTTGCAGTGAAAGCCTTTAACCAATTGATTTAAAACAGGAAAAGGGGGAAAGATACAAGTGATGCTATTTGGCGATCTAAACATGGAAATATTTTAGAGAGCCAAACAAAACCCAAACCCCAGTTAAAATGTAGAAAATGAAAATGGGATTAAGAAGTGCAGAATTCCTGGGCAGATGTAATGGAGGCATTGCACAAGCCAGGAAATGAGATGAGTTCAAGGATGGCTTGTAAAGTAAACAAAGTTCTTTTCAACTTAGCCCTTTTCTCTTTTAGAAAATTGAGTGTTAGCAGCTCCCTGCTGGACAACACAACAATAAATCAAGACCTTTCCCTCATATTACAGCTTTCAGATAGATAGTAAAAGACGTGACCTAGAAGGAATGGTACATAATCCAGAGAACTGATTTACAAAAGTGAACTTTTCTTCTGCACAATATTCAGTTCTCTGTAATTTGCTTTTTTTGTAAGTGATTAGAAAACAGAATATTTACATGACCTATAAGCTAAATTTTTCAGTCTTTATTTAGTTATTACTGAGGGAAGTCTCCAGTTAATTCAATGTGAGCTTTGCCTACATAAGGATTGCAGTTGGGATTGATACATTTGCAAGGCAAAACTTCACACTAAGGTGATAAATATATGCTGTAGAAAGGACAGGATGTACAAAGAGACTGGCTAAATTAGTGAGAACCTAAACTTTTCCATTTCCAGATTTGGAGCATATAAATTTGTTACCTCAATGTTACAGTAAGGTAAACCATTGTATTTCACTACAGAATTTGTAATAGTTGTTGCTAAAAAGATGCTTTTAAAACTGGATTGGTTTATTGTTTGTTGGTTTACTGTCACTCAGGTTTATTGTTTTTCTTTATACTCAAGATGTAATCTCTCTATACTCCAAATGTAAAATTTAATTTACAATTTCTACAATCTCCTAGGAACATACCCCAGTAGTTCTTGTGCATCTAAAATTTCCATGGGATTCAGTTGAAGTTATGCATGCACAGGTGATGCAGAATTGGAGCCCTTAATCTAAAGGTTACATATTCTTTGTAGTGTTTTTTTATTCAGCTAGTTTCATAGCTCCTAATGTTAGCAAAAGCTATTGCCAGACATTTGTGAAATCAAGTTTTTAATGGCTTACCAGTCACTTATTTTATATTTTGCATATTAGCAAAAGGACTAAACGAACCCTTTTCGAGTGCTAGCTTACCTGAAAATGTCAGTTTTGAAGTTCAGCCATTTTTTAGTCAACTGTGAGCCAAAAAACCAGCTTTGAAATATGCTTAAAATCAGAAGAGTATATAATTTTTTTCACCCCGTCATAACTTGGAAATGTTTGACAGGATTTTTCTAAAACTTAAAAAAGAACAAATGCTTTGTCTTGATACTAAAAGGAAAAATGTACTCTGTAGCAACTATTCCAGAAAATAAAAAATATGACCTATGAAGTTCTTACCCAGTAATCACAGTGTCATCCATATAATCTATAAATGGTTACCATATGCTCTGGAATAAAAATAAATCTTCAACATCCTTCATTCTCTGTTTTACTCTGAAGATGAAAGCTAAAATAGACATCCTTTTTAAAAGGAGTGCCATCCTTCAAATGCTTCAGTATTATCATTTTCAGTGTCATTCTACCTACCCAGTCTAAGATGCCTTCCTTTAATATGATCTTCAGTCTGAAAATATTTCTTATCTCAAAAAAAGTAGATAAGTCATAAAGCCCATATAAAGAATGATGATATTCCTTGTAATTTCATCCCAAAATATGTATGGCACACAACCCTAGAACATGTTGTTAAAATTATACAGCAGTTGAGTCTGACAGGTCTGCTGTTCATTCTCTCATCTTTTCAGTAGATTGTGTATGATTTTTAAACTGTTATTTTAAACCTGTGTCTTCAACTGCTTGGTAATCATAAACTCTAACTTCTCCCTACTCCACCCTCCCATTCTGTGTCTTACATTTTAATAGCATGCTGCAATATATTTAACAGAATTATCTGTAATTAAATGTTTGAGCCCTAAATTTGATTTTCTGCATTTAAAAGGCAAGATCCCCATCAGAAGGCTTCATAAAGAATCACTTAGTAAAGTTTCAGAGTGGTAGCTGTGTTAGTCTGTATCAGCCAAAAGAACAAGGAGTACTTGTGGCACCATAGAGACTAACAAATTTATTTGAGCATAAGCTTTCGTGGGCTAAAACCCACTTCATATGTATATATATCTTCCTACTGTATTTTCCACTGCATGCATCCGATAAAGTGGGTTTTAGTCCACGAAAGCTTATGCTCAAATAAATTTGTTAGTCTCTAAGGTGCCACAAGTACTCCTTAGTAAAGTGGTCACCAACTAAAAAGTCAGCTTTTGCCAGCAGTTACCACACATAATTATCTGAGGTTACTAGGTTTTCCTTATAGTTAGTTACCACAAATGTCTCCTATTCTATATGATATAGGTTGGAAAATGTTGGGTTTTTTTAAAGGGCTTTTGTTTTAAAAATTTGGGTACATCAGCTCCCTTGAGAGTAGTGTCATAGCTCATGTCTGGAGGGAATTAGGTTCAGGGGAGATCAACTTAACTAAGTTACCATTGCACAGGATGGGCCAATGAGCATTGCAACTGTTCTCTATACTTTTCAAACAAGCCCAGGTTGATTTCAGATGGCAGGAGGATGGGGAGGAGTGAAATTTTCTATGACTTTGCACACTTGAAGTTGTGGAACTTAAATCCCTGTCAGGAAAGCTGCTTCTGTTGCTATATGATAAACTGTGAACAAACATCATATTTTGGTAGCTCAAAATGCTGGGATATCAAAGTTCATCTTGATTCAAAAATCTAGCACTATGTCCCAGTCCAAAACCAGGATGCTTAGCCAGCAGCACTCTTTGTTTTGCAGTACCCGTCTGGAGATGGGGAAGTGGATGGAAGACCTAAACATGGCGATTGAAATGGCCAAAAAATCTAGTGAGAAATATGACACGTTTTTGGAAAGCTCCATGTATAATCGCTCTAACAGTAAGTAGCATTTTCCTTCTTTATTGACATAATGCAAATGGTGCTGTGATCTCTGCATCTTCCAAATTCTCAGACAGGAAGGATAAGTGGTATATACTAATGGAGTGCTGTTTCCTTATTTTCCTTAGAGTAGACTCCCCTAGCTAGAGTGATGTTTCTGGTATTTTGAGACTCAGCAGATAGAAGTTTGTGTTGCAAAGCAATAATGTGTTTTGCATGGTCCATAATCCCCTTAACCATCTCTTATTTTGGAGAATATTCCTCTGTTTAACCACACAGTGCTTTTTCCAGTCCATAGAAGCTGGTATCTTTGATGGACAAGAAGTTCCTGACAGCCTCTCCTAGACTGAAAACTGTGTGTTTTTACCGTGGTCTGTGATGAAGCATGTGACATTCCTTTTTTCAGTGAATTTTCTCTGTTGCACAGTGAGAAGGGGCTCTTTCCAAGTCACATGCTTCTCTGGATGTGATATTGTAAAACATATGCTCAGCGTTTTAATACAAGCTGCATTTTTTATTTCTATGAGTCAGATATCCCAAACACAGTTGGATCGTGACAGCCAGAATGATCTGTTCAGTGAGACTTTCAGGAGCTGTGTAACAAATTCATGCTGATGTCTGTTAGTGTTGGGTAGGTTCAAGAAAAAGTTGCAGACGTTCCGAGGAATCCCAGTTTCTGCCACAGGCTATGTATCACAGTTTTCTTAAACTGCCGCTGAATTCTCCTCCCCCAGGATCCTCTGATGAGGTCTCTCTAGAGCAGGAATCCGAAGATGACATACAGTCTTCTCGTAGCTCCCTGGACAGGCAGAGCCACCACCGTGCCAACACTACAATGCACGTGTGCTGGTACCGCAACACCAGTGTCTCCATGACTGACCACAGTGTGGCCGTCGAGGTACCCTATAGGGCACAGCTCTCACTTCTCAATGTCTGTCTCAAATCATTCACCACCTGATCTTCCTCCAGTATACGTTTGTTACCATTAGTCATTTCTGTGGTGATCAGAGAGAGAGTGAGTGAGTGAAAGGTTAATAAATGTTTGAACATGCATGTGTGTCTGTGTGTATACATGTACACATGTTGCTACCCCACCACAGTGTTCTTATTCAAGGGAGTGTTTTGAAGAAGAAAAATGTAAAAAGAAAACTAGAAAACTTCTAGGACAGAATTTTTAACTTGAGTTTCTTGAGATCCTCAGCCTCTCCAGAGGGAACTGGCTATTTTTCTCTTTCTGCCAATGGTGTTCTAGTTTAGGGCCAATCCTGAGCTACCAAACCCTGGGATTGGGTGCTAATTAGCTACTGTACTTCGTTCATTGTCCCTGGACTTAGAAACTGCTTTACTCTCAATATTTTCATAAAGTTGAACTATTTCTCCTTCGAGAGGGCCTCTGCATATTCCCATTTGTGCGATGTACCCTTCCCTGAACCAGCCCTGCTGAGCTTTGGGAAGCAGGGAGTGCCATTTCCATTCAACATTTGTCTAAGGCCTGGTCTACACTACGAGTTTAGGTCGACTTTAGCAGCGTTAAATCGAATTAAGCCTGGACACGTTCACACAACGAAGCCCTTTCTTTCGACTTAAAGGGCCCTTTAAACCGGTTTCTTTACTCCACCTCCGACGAGGGGATTAGCGATAAAATCGGCCTTAGCGGGTCGGAATTGGGGTAGTGTGGACGGAATTCGACGTTCTTGGCCTCCGGGAGCTATCCCACAGTGCTTCATTGTGACCGCTCTGGACAGCACTCTCAACTCAGATGCACTGACCAGGTAGACAGGAAAAGCCCCGCGAAAGTTTGAATTTCATTTCCTGTTTGCTCAGCCTGGAGAGCACAGGTGACCACGCAGAGCTCATCAGCACAGGTAACCGTGATGGAGTCCCAGGATCGCAAAAGAGCTCCATCATGGACCGAACGGGAGGTACAGGATCTGCTCGCCATATGGGGAGATGAATCAGTGCTAGCTGAACTCCATAGCAGTAAACAAAATGGCAAAATATTAGAAAAGGTCTCCAAGGCCATGAAGGACAGAGGCCATAACAGGGACGCACAGCAGTACCGCGTGAAAATTAAGGAGCTAAGGCAAGCCTACCACAAAGCCAGAGAGGCAAACGGAAGGTCTGGGGCAAAGCTGCAAACATGCCGCTTCTACGCGGAGCTGCATGCCATGCTAGGGGGTGCAGCCACCACTACCCCAACCGTGTGCTATGACTCCCTCACTGGAGAAACACACAGGGAAGCGGGTTCGGGGTACGAGGAAGATGAGGATGAAGATAATGTAGATAGCTCACAGCAGCAAGGAAGCGGAGAAACCGGTTTCCCCAACAGCCAGGATCTGTTTATCACCCTGGACCTGGAACCAGTAACCCCCGAACTCACCCAAGGTGTGCTCCCAGACCCTGAGGGCACACAGGGGACCTCTGGTGAGTGTACCTTTGTAAATATTACACATGGTTTAAAAGCAAGCGTGTTTAATGATTAATTTGCCCTGGCAATCGCGGCCAGTACAGCTACTGGAAAAGTCTGTTAACGTGTATGGGGATGGAGCGGAAATCC